>NC_136303.1:3614656-3727156 GCF_964198595.1 Lampetra fluviatilis | reverse complement strand
ATGCAAAACAACTGCGTTTGCAATGGCGACAGAGGCAATTGCCGCAGCGTCGTCCGTCTTCAAACAGTGGCCAAGGACCACTGACCCTTGTGTCGCGAATCTCGCGTCGCGCGATCGTTCCCCGTGGCTTTGTCGCGGCGATTAATTGGACGCCGGTGAGTGAGATGATGACCGGTCGAGAGCCATGGCAGTGTCACTCACGAGTGACTTACAGCACGGGAGGGAGGGGGGCATTGATGTGTAAGTCAAAAAAGATATATGACGGTCTTCTTGGTTCTTTCGGTAAAGTCACGTAGAAGGGAAGTAATAAAATAATACAAATAAAACAGAATAAAATAATTCTCACGACGTTTCGGCCACAACGCAAGAGCCAGAGTCTCTGACAGAGTCTCTGTCTCCCCGACAGACCTGTTCTCGACCTGAGGACGGCTACTTGCGTTGTGGCCGAAACGTCGTGAGAATTATTTTATTATGTTTTATTTTTATTATTTTATTATTTCAATTCTACGTGACTTTACCGAAAGAACCAAGAAGATGAATCCCTGCAGTCACGAAAGCTTTAAATGGAAATATATGATGGGTTTGATGCAGGTCACGTGTGGACGTGTGGACACGGAGTCAATGTGTTTGTGCAGAGGTTGTACCTGCGGGAGATGTTGAGGTCGGCCTAGGAAACACACAGTCAGCATCATCTACGTGAACAGAATAGTCACCATCATCATTGGAATCTTCATCAGCAGCATCATAATGTGATCGCCGTATTATCATCATCATCATCTGAAGAGTTATAATCATCATCGTTGGAATCTCCATCAGCATCGTCATCTGATCGCCATATTATCATCATCATCTGAAGAGTTGTAATCATCATCGTTGGAATCTGCATCAGCATCATAATGTGATCGCAGTATTATCATCATCATCATCTGAAGAGTTATAATTATCATCGTTTGAATCTCCATCATCATCATAATGTGATCGCCGCATTATCATCATCATCATCTGAAGAGTTGTAATCATCATCGTTGGAATCTCCATCATCATCATAATGTGATCGCAGTATTATCATCATCATCATCTGAAGAGTTATAATCATAATCAACGATTTTTGGGTTTAGATCGCGTTATTTATAAATGTGTCGTAACCCTCCACCACCCGACACGGTGTCACGTTGACAAAAGACAAATAGTTCACTGCTTTAGCCCACCGGTGTGTTGAAGCGTGAAACAACAAGATTTACAATTTGAGTAGTACGACGTTTCGCTGGTAATTGCAGCCAGCATCATCGGGCAATTCGCCAGCAAAACGTCGTACTCAAATTGTAAATGTTGTGGTTTCACGCTTCAACACACCGGTGGGCTAAAGCAGTGAACTATTTGTCTTTTGTCAACGTGACACTTTTTTACTGATTGGCCGTGTCGGGTGGTGGAGGGTTACGACACATTTATAAATAACGCGATCTAAACCCAAAAATCGTTGATTATGAACAATATTGGTCGCGAAAGCCTACGAGTTATAATCATCATCGTTTGAATCTCCATCATCATCATAATGTGATCGCCGCATTATCATCAATCATCATCATCACCATCACCTGATTGGAATCAGCATCATAATCTCATCGCCTTATCATCATCATCGCGCCTGTGCGCCCAGGGGAAGCATCACACGATGAGTCTCGTTCCTCTTATTCATGAAAATCCTGCGAAATATTTGCGGAGAATGCGCGAGGCAGTGGGGGGGGGGGATACTCGTAAAACTAATTGGCGTTGTGTTTACGTGACAAACCCATTACTAATTGTCTGTGTCGGGTGGTGTAGGGTTTATACTCGACGCGATCTAACACAACAAACCTTTATTGTGATTCATATTGGTTCGCGAAAGCCTCCTACGTGTTCAACTCATGAATGGTACTGTATGCATAATTCCAATTAAGTCATTTGGGGTGACACATTTGGAGGCGAAGCCTCTGTGCGTGACCGCCTCGCCGTGCGACGCCCAGACCCTCTCTAATAAGAATGCCGGAGCATAAAACATCCCAGATTGGACGGAATCAACCCATTAGAGGCGGCACAGAAACACTTTTGGAGCACAATTACCGAGGACCCACCACCAAGCTAACGTTTGGACGACATCTGGGGAGCCCAATACACACGCGCCCGCGCGCGTGTGTGTATTGTGAAGATAACACTGGTCAACAAAAAGAAGACGTTTTTTTTCTGGCCTGGACTTTTGCAGCTGTTTTAGACTAATTTCAGGGTGCTGATTCCAAATCTGGTCTCAGATTTGCTCTATCACATCTAATTTTTATGCTATCGGCATACCCCATTTTCATTGATTTTAACCGAAATTAACTCTGTCACTTATGATTGCAAGTTGTTGCGAGTCAGTGACTGTTTTAGTGTTAAAATATGGTGCTGTATTTTTAGGATAGTGTGTTTATAATATAATTTTTTGTAGATATCCACATTTATTTGATTTTTTTCTTCTGAAGTATTTATTGAAAATGCAATATTTGATATCTAAAAAACCTGATGTGATAGACAAAAACTGATGCCAGATTTGGAATCAGCACCCCAAAATTACCTTAATACCGTTGGAATACCTTATGCCAGAAAAAGTGTGTTGACCAGTATTGGGTCTACACCACTATGCCTTAGCACATTATCGCGTGCATACGAAGTCTATCTGAGCTTTTTTTTCCTCTTTCTTTCTTCTCTAAAGCTACAACGGTTTGCGATTGCCAACTTGAATTATTATTGTTGCTATCATTATGCAGGTACATGTGTTTTTTGTTGTTGGTGTTGTTGTCAGGAATGGAAATATACTTAAACGTTAAGTGATCAACGGCGATGCAGCTATAACGACGATACGCTGCACAACAGCCACGTGATTAACGGGAATCTTGAGCTGGCTACGAGAGAGAGAGAGATGGAAATCTAAAGATGAGATGGGAGAAATTCAGAGCGGTGGGGGTGGGAGGGGTGGTGACACACAAGTCACGTGGTGGACGGGAGGCCTGAGCTGCTTTAAATTCACTCAACACGTGTCGGCTTTCGCGACCAATAATGTTATGATCCACGATTGTTTTTGTTTGTTTGTTTTTTCGTTCAGATGGCCGTGTGATTAAAAGCTGTGCGTGTCGTACACTCTCCTCCACCCGACGTCACGTGAACGAACGCACGAATGAACGAACAATGGCCAATCAATTTACTGCGACCAACAGCGCCAGGGGAGTGTTGGCGAGCAGTTATTAAAGGATCGATCTTGTTTGTTGATTTAAAAACAAAAGTTTTTTTTACCAGGTAAGGCCCACTGAGCTATGTGGCTCTTTTTCAGAAGCGATCTGGCCACAAATTATAGCTTAACGAAGTGGCTTATCATCATCACGTGGGAATTCATCGCAGCCAAATACTCTAAATGCGTGACGTTGATTCTAAATATAGACGGGGGAAAAGCGGAAGAAAAAGCAACGCGATCACGAGAAGAGAGATGCACGCAAACTGCAAATATCCAGCAGATGACAGGGACGGGATTAAACCCACGACCTCCTGTATACCAGGCGAGGTAGTTAACATCTCCTAACCACCGTGATGATGATGAGAGAGACACGCAAACTTCAAATATCCAGCAGGCGACAGGGACGGGATCGAACCCACGACCTCCTTGCCTACCAGGCGAGGGAGTTGACATTTAGCCACCGTGATGATGATGATGAGAGAGAGGGTGACACGCAAACTTCAAATAAATCCAGCAGGCGACAGGGACGGGATCGAACCCACGACCTCCTGCCGACCAGGCGAGGTAGTTAACATATCCTAGCCACCGTGATGATGGTAAGAGAGAGAGACACGCAAACTCCAAATATACAGCAGGCATCAGGGTCGGGATAAAACCCACGACCTCCTGTATACCAGGCGAGGGAGTTAACATCTCCTAGCCACCGTGATGATGGTGAGAGAGAGAGAGAGACACGCAAACTTCAAATATACAGCAGCAGGCGTCAGGGTTGGGATAAAACCCACGACCTACTGCACACCAGGCGAGGAAGTTAACATCTCCTAGCCACCGTGGCGCCCTTTGGTACCCGTCATCATGAAATCGAAGTCAGGGATGCTGGGTTTTGTCGAGCGCAGGGCACTAGTCATCCCTTTGTTGAATACATAAAGACCCTTATAATACAGGGTCCTTAAAACATTTGTTTTAACACTTCTGAGAATTTGCAACAACACAAGAAATGTTTGTGCCTCGGGGCTCTGGAGACCACCTCGAGAAGATTCCAAGCACGTGTTGACAATGATGGCGAACAAGTGGGGAGACCCTTTGACTTTTTGAAGATATTAACATTACATTTGTTATCGTGTTACATTGTGGCATTATCCGTTCTTTTCCCATTAGAAACGAGAGTCCCGTATAAGCGTTACAACTTTTTTTTTTAAGCCCCCTGTAATTAGTCATCAAATAGTAATACATTCATTGCAAGTAATGTTAACCATAATTAACACAATCATCATCTAATAAGCATGCATGCGGACGGCTACGACAGGTGTTGTTAACCAACAGACATTACAAGTCTTCCAAACACCACCAAAGACAAAGGTCCCCCGTATATCCTTAACAAACTGTTGGGGCAAGTGCTGTTTCGAGGGTGGGGTAAGCCAACACAACGCCCGGCCGCCTTTGTCTCCCCAGTGGCGATGTTGACACACCGCACGAGGTACTCACTTGAGGCTGAGTCGACGTAGGGGAGGCCCATGACCGGTTCAGATAATCATCACCGGTGTTGGCCGTGGTTGACCGTGAGCGGGAAACGAACTCGGGTCGCCAGGTTCGTAGCGCGTCGCGCTACCCGCTACACTACGAGCAGCAGGACCCAGACATCCACAACCCCTCCAATCCCTTCTTGCGCAGACCGCCCCCTCTCCTCCCCCAACCCTCCTCCTCCTCCTCACCCAGCCCCTCCCCCCTTCCCCCCTTCCCCCCTCCACCCCACCCCCCATGACATCGCCGTATCTCGCCTTGTCGCTGAATCGATAAGAGAAACAAGAAGCAGCGTAAATCACTCGTGTCACGCGCCACATTTCACAGCGGGGTTTCATCTCACCACCACCACCACCCCCACCACCCACCACCACCACCCACCACCACTTTGCATCCCACCAACCCCTCCCCCTCCAATCCCCCCTCTCCCGCCTCTCCCCCCTAAAGTCAACGACGAAGGCCCCCTACCTCCCTCCCTCCCTCCCCCCCAGATCTCTGTTTGGAAGAGACGCATCGGCCGCTTGTGCCATCTCGCGCAGACAAGAGCGCTTCTTCATCCAGCAGTGGGTTGATCGTGGCTAATGGTGAACATTTGAAATCATGATTTGTGTACGTACGTATGTGTCTGTTTGTCTTTGCACGCGCGTGGGTGTGTGCTGGTGGAGCGGTGGTGTAGTGGTTAGCGCTACGAACGGTCAACACCGGTGACGATTATCTGAACCTGGTCCTGGGCCTCCCCTAGGTCGACTCGGCCCCAAATGAGTACCTGGTGCGATGTGTAAAAACATCGCTAATCGGGAAGACAAAGGCGGCCGGGCGTGCTGCTGGACACCGACCCCCTCGTGCGCCGTGCCGGCCTTCATAGGTGCTCGCTAACAGCACTTGACCCACAATAGCATGTTAAGGCTACACGGGGGATCTTTATCGTTGTCCCTATATGTGTGTTAGTGTGTTAGTGTGTCAGTGTGTGTGTGGCCTCTTGTTTGTGCGGCTAGGTTGACCGCACAGAGTGATTGCAGCTTCAGACGTAAGCGGCCTCCATCTGAAAGGCGGTCGAGAGGGCTTGGCAATTTACCTATTGAAGTCCCCATTCAATGGGCATTCTTTTCTTTTTTTTTAAAGAAATGCGATACTCATTTTCGTCCCCCTGATTACTATGATTAGTATTATTACTTGTTATCATTGTTCATTTAGAGCCCACGGGATTGACGGCCGGGGGTGTTCCGTACGTGCGTGAGCGCGTCTGGCAAAAATTCAACCCACCACGTGCTCACCCTAGGGTCGCAGCGCATCGCGATCTCCTGCGAGCCATGCCAGAGGCATAATCGGAATCATTACTACTACTGTAAGGAGGAATCCGATGAGCTGTAAAGCTCCGTTGTTTTTTTGTTACAGATGTGCGCTTAGGGGCGGGTCAGAACGTTACAACAACAAGCAAAAGAAAAACACGATCGGAGTGCCAAGTATAAGAAAGGTAAACACATCACTTATTAGAATGAGAAGAGGTTTTCTCCTTTTTTCTATCAACAAAACAGCTGTGTTAAGAGGTTAAAACACCAAACTGAAATCTTTTACAAGGAGTCATGTCTGCATTCACCACAATACTTGTGGTCAGAATTCAACAAAAAAAACACTGATAATACATGCATTGTCTTTGAAAGAGATTGGTCCGCGCCAGAGACAGCTTTTTATAGCCTAGTCTCATAACGGTGTTAGACCAGAGGACGCCAAAAGGCGTACAGCACTTATTGAAAATAAAAAAAATTATACAAATAAAACAAAACACATTTTTTTGTGTGCTTTCGCTACGTTGTCCCCACCTGAAGAAGGACGCTTGTGTTGCGCCCGAAACGTCGTGATTTTATGTATTTGTTTCCATTTTTTTAATTTTAATTTTATATTTTTTTACCTACGTGACTTTACCGAAAAAAACAAAGAGTATGGATCCTTGCAGTCACGAAATCTTCAAATCTAGAAGTTCAACATGCGTGCATATACACACACAAAGGGGAGATAGATGGAGGTGGCATTGACAGAGATAACGGAGATGCAGGGAGGAGATGGTGTCAGATGACAATCGAGGTAGCAGGCGATGGCAGGAGCAGACGATGATGATTCGGTGTTTCCCCTTCAAGGTTAATCCGAAAAATGGGAAAGCCCTCAGCCTAGCCGCGACATTTTCCCGACCGCCAGGGAAAAAAATAAAATCTTACGGCACGGGCTATTGCGTAACGCCACAATCGTTCGCTACATTTAAAAATGATTGTGCAGTTGTAAGTGATCTGAGTATTCTTAAAATATGGGTGGGGATGGGGTGGGAAATGCGTCCTTTAAAATCAGATTCATTTTCTCTTCATTAGATCCAAAACCTATACTGTCCAGCAGCAGGGAGGAGACAGCAGCAGTAGCAACAGCAGCAGTAGCAGTAGTAGGGGCAGCAGTAACAGCAACAGTAGGGGCAGCAGCAGTAGCAGCAGTAGTAGTAGCAGCAGCAGTATCAGCAGTAGTAGCAGCAGTAGCAGCAGTAGTAGGGGCAGCAGCAGAAGCAGCGGTAGCAGCAGTAGTAGCAGCAGCAGTAGCAGCAGTAGCGGTAGGAGCAGTAGTAGCAGCAGCAGCAGTCAGAGCTCCACATTGATATCTAGCTCTATAAGAGCTTTATAGCTTATCGGATTCCTCCAGTGTAAATACATATTCTGATATTCCGTACAACATCATCGCTGCTGCAATCGTCACACGCGAGAACACCAGACATTATGTCAACATACACAGTTATGATGATGTATGTATGTTGACCTTCTTTCGTACCGTACGTGGACAACCGGAGAACGGGGAAAGGACAACAAAGCTAACCACAAAAACTATTTCAAAGAATTTAGTTTTGAATCTAGATGATTTAAAAGTGTATGGCTCCGGTGACTTCCTCGTATCGGAAGGAAGAGCGTTCCAGACGGCCGCAGAAGCGGCACCTGTGCGTATGAGTTATACAATTCTCAGAGGATGTTTTTTAAATCCTTTAAATTAAGTTCGCTTGCTTGCGTGCTTGCGTGCTTGCTTGCTTGCTTACGACCGTGCAAATCTTTCGGTCTTTTTTTAACCCACTTGCCGTGATCCAATCGAGCTGACATTTTCCACACAGACTCGTTGTGCGTGACAATTAATTTTCGTGAAATTTTTTTTCCAAAATTTTACACTGTCTAGGGAAATTTTTTTAAATATTTAATTACCAATTGCTTAATGCTGGCAGACAATTATCTGACCCATAGGTGGCAGCCATCTCAAGCCAGAGGACGAGAGGACTCTAGCCGCCACGCATATAAAGGATTTATAGTGAAAAACTTTGTTTTTACGGGTTAATTTTTTTTGCATGTTCACCGCAAGTACGTGCGGTTAATGCAGACTTGTTTCCTTTTAAAAGATACCTCTTTGATGTTTGAACATATGAACACCTGTTTCATTGCCAGAAAGGGTAAAACCTCTTCTTAATTTTCATTATGTGTGCATGAGTGTGTGCCGTGCCGACCGTCATAGGTGCTGCTCGCTAAACAGAACATACCGAACAGACTATACGGGGGACCTTGATCTTCGTGTGGACGTGTGTCTGTGCTGAACGTCGTTCGCATCGTACGTAGCCAATCGTACTAATCGGAGGCGCGGGGGGAGGACATCAAACTAAACCCAATAAAGCAGTACAATCTACACTATGAGACCTCCTTTACCAGTGGCAAAATATAGTAATAGGGTTTTACCCTTTGACATGATCCCTTGTATAAAGGTGTCAGTTTTTGTACCAGTTGAAAAGGTAAAAACCTATTACTACAGTAAATACTAGACGGTTTAAAACCGAGATGATTTAAAAGCGGCAAATCTCCCGGTGGCTTTCTGATATCGGAAGGGAGGAACGTTCCAGACGGCCGCAGAAGTAGCGCACCTGAAAGCGCTGCGCGACGCGGTTGTATTTCAGACACTCCGCGCGTACGAATATGGGAGGCCCTGAACTCGTTTTTCTATCACGGCGATCACAGACCCGCCAATCAATCAATCGATAATTGCGACTGGCATCCCTCCCCCTTAGGCGAATGATTGTTAACAACCCTCCCTCGCCTCCCTCGCCCCTCCCCCCCTCCCCTCCCTCCCTCCATCGCCCCCCTCGCTTACCTCGCCCCTCCCCTCCCTTCCCTCCCACCCTTCCTCCCCCCTCCCCTCCCTCCCTCCCTCCCCTCCCTCCCTTGCCTCCCCCCTCCCCTCCCTCTCTTGCCTCCCCCCATCCCTTCCTTCCCTAGCCTCCCTCCCTCTCTTCCTCCCCCCCCTCCCTCCCATCCCACCCTCCCTCCCCTCCCTCGCCTCCCCCCTCGCCTCCCTAACTCCGCTCCCTCGCCTCCCCCCTCGCCTCCCTCCCCTCTCTCGCCTCCCCCTCGCCTTCCTGGCCTCCCTACCTCCACTCCCATACTCGTCCGCGTTATGACACACGGGGAGGGTCCACGTTGCTCGTGACCCCGTGTCCGCACGCTGCGATTAATCCGCAATAACTCCGGGCCGCAACCCACTCACGGATTCACAGTCGCACTTTCTCTCACTCGAATATACACGCACACACATACACACATACACGCACACACACACACACATTCATACACACACATACATACACACACACATACACACACATACATACACACACACATACACACACATGCACAAACATACATACACACATACACACACATATACACACACATATACACATATACAACAACAACAACCGCCATTCGCCACTAAGTGGCGGTGACGTCACCACGACGCTTGTGCCAGGCCATGTGCACCTTGAGGCCACGTGAAGTGTCGAACGCCCGCTGGCAGGAGGTCACGGGGCAGACCCAGGTGCCACGGGTCGACTGACCGAGATGACCGAGATGACTGGCTGATGCACCACCTGTGCCCCCTACTGTACCAACTTGCTGTGCTTTAGCCACCCGGCGCTCCGCTCGTTGTTGTGAGCGTCGCTCCTCCGCCCTCCGTTGTTGTTGGAGGGCGACTGCCTCCAACTGCCCAGTAGCGTCCTTCACGAGCCTCCTCCACTGAGGCCGATCTTGACACCGCTGGTACCAGTCATCGGCAAGTCCACTCAGCTCCACGTCCTCCTGTACCACATCACTCCATCTCTTCTCTAGCCCGTGCCGCGCCCGTTTAGCCCCATCGATCCGGCCGAACAAAAGCTGTTTAGGCATGCGGTGGCTGGGCATGCGGGCTACATGACCCAGCCAACGCAGCCTTGCCTGCCGGAGGAGCTCACTGATGGGACTTTGCCCAGATCTTTCAAGGACTTGTGAGCTCCTCACACAATCCAGCCTGGTTAAACCCAGGATGGATCGTAGGCAGGCCAGCCTAAATGTTTCCAACCGGCGAAGATGCTCCACTCGGGGGGTCCACGTTTCGCAAGCGTAGAGAAGGGAGGGAATGACCGTGGCCGAGAAGACCTGAAGCTTCGTGCGGAGCGACAGACCAGGTAGCTTCCACACAGCGTTATGCAACCGATGAAAAGATATTGCCGCTCGACTGATTCGGAGTGAGAACTCTGCTGATAAACTGGAGCCGGTCATAAGCACACTGCCCAGGTATGGGAAACTCTCCACTCTCTCCACAACTGCCCCATCACCAATTGGGAGTTGTGGGGGTGGAGTGTCCGATGGTACAAAATACCCAGGCAGGTGCTTAGTTTTGGTGGGGCTGATGGTAAGGCCCCACCTCTTAGTCGCACGCTCCAGTCTCAGCAGCAGCGTCTCCAACTCCTCTTCTGAATAAGCAGCTATTACCAAATCATCGGCATACATAACGTGGTTGACCAATAGGGAGCCATCCCTTGATCGCACCCGGGCGTCGATCAGCCTCCCATTATATCTGTACCAAATGGAAATTCCCCCGGTACAGCTATTGAAGGCTTCACGAACTACGCAGTCGAAATAGATGTTAAATAATGTGGGAGCCAGAGGACATCCCTGTCGCACCCCAAGGTGTACAGGGAAAGGCTCCGACTCCCGGCCACGTAGTTTTACCCGGGCCCTCTCACCATCATGAAGGTCCTTAATGATCGTGAGCAGAGGGTCAGGGACTCCGAAAGCACGAAGAACAACCCAGAGCCCAGTCCTACTGATGGTATCATAGGCCTTGACCAGGTCAATAAAGCAGAGATGTAGGTCTTTTTGGAATTCCCTACACCTCTGCTGTAGCAGACGGACAGAAAATATGGCATCTGTGCAGGACCGCCCTTTCCTGAAACCGCATTGGGGCTCCGCAAGCCTCTCCTCAGCGTGCCTAGCAAGGCGATGTTGAATAATCCTTGCCAGGACCTTACCCGGCACACTGAGGAGTGAGATGCCCCTGTAGTTGTTACAGTCGGTACGGTCCCCCTTCTTAAAGAGGGGGACCACCAGGGCATCCTTCCAGTCCTGCGGAACCCGTCCAGTGGTCCAGACTGTTGTTATGATGTCATATAGGGCAGTCTGTGCACAAACGCCACCCTCCCTCAGCATTTCGCTTGGGAGATCATCTCTGCCCGGTGCCTTCCCTGGTCTCAGACTCCGGATCGCCCTCACTACTTCCTCAACAGCTGGCACCTCAGCCAGCCACTCACAGGGGGTGACCTCTTCCAATATTTGAGGCACCGCAGCCTCAGCAGGGTTATCCCCACTTTGTGCCATGATGTTTTCCTGGCTGAGAGATTTTCCCTCCCCCAGGACCTCACAGAAATGCTCAGCAAATCTGCAAACCTGTTCCTGGGGGTCGGAGATTGGATTACCGTTTTTTCCTCTAATGATGGTAATAGGTGTGGCGCTGCAGGTTACTTTTTTGATGGAGTTAAATAGTGATTTGTGATCGCGGGCCACTGAGGCAGACTCCATCTCCTCAGCAACCCGCGACCACCACCCATCCTTACAGCGCCTTACGGCTCTCCGAACCTCCGAGCGAAGGCTGCGGTAAACCTCCTCATTCTCTGACGTGGGATGCTGTAGGCGATGAGAGTGGGCCTGTCGCTTTTTCTCAATTAACCTGAACACCTCCTCTGTCAGCCAGGGTTTCTGGGGAGGTCTGGACCGCGTACCCAAAGCAGCCATTGCAGCTGCATGAGTCACAGTCTTAAACCTCGCCCATTTACCCTCGACATCAGGTGGAGTGGGGGACGATGCCAACCCCAGCTGCAAGCGATAATGAAATTCTCGCTTGCAACTTTCATCAGCTAACTGAGACCAGGCCACTTTTGGTTGGAATGGGATCCTGGGTGTACACCTACCACCGGAGTGGAAGAATGGCAGGCGCATCTTACAGATGACTAGTCGATGGTCAGAGGGCAGATCAGCTCCACGGTAGGTCCTGGTGTCAAGGACATGGGCTCGCATCCGCTGGTCCGTCACTATGTAGTCTAGCAGATGTTCTTGCTTGGACCCGGCATGCATCCATGATGTTGTGTGGATGCGCCGATGCCGGAAGAGCGTGTTGGTAATTACAAGCCCATGGGCTGCACAAAATCTAGCAGCCTCCTACCGTTATTATTGAGCTGACCTGGCCAATGCCTTTCTATCACTCCAGACCAAGTTTCAGCATCATGACCAACTCGGGCATTGAAGTCACCCAACAAGATGACTCTGTCCCGAGTGGCCACTTTAGCCAGCACCTGTGACAGGAGGTCATAGAAAGCGTCTGACTCATCGGCTTTGCCTGCATCCCTCCACGGATGTTCGTCTTCGTGGGGGCATAAGTAACCACGACCACCATTCCTCGCCTCTGATTGATGGGAAGGCGAGCCCAAAGTATCCTGGGGCTTACAGCTTCCCACACCTCACCGCCACGCTCCCACGCCCCCCTTCATTCTTTTGTTCAGAAGAAGAGCCACACCCTGTTGTTTGGCAGTTCTCCTGCCCCGAGTAGAGGGCTGTCCACCCCTCATGGTGGCAGGATCCAGAACCAGTCCACCGGACCTCCTGAATGCCACAGAGATCCAGGCGGTACCGGTCCAGCTCCGACAGAGGAGTGGCAGCCCTCTCCTCCGCAGTGAGCGTTCGAACATTCCACGTGGCCCATCCGCAATGGTTTTTCGTTGTTTCTGGAGGAGCCCCGAGGGTGAAAATTCAATCTCCTGGCTCCGCCAAATGGGGTTTGGCCAGGAGACGTCATAAAAGCCTGACCCCCCCGGGGCCTCCGGCACAAAGCTTATTAGTTGCAGGTTTATGTTTAATTCGTAGTTTAGTGGTGGTTAATTGAAGGTGGAGGGGTTACCAGCCACTCGCACCCGTCCAGAGCCCCCGTTTAGCCACTGTGGTGGCCACAGACGCCATGAGGGGAGAGGCCAATGGGCATTGCCCCCCCCCCCCCCACAGCACTGCCCACGACAGATACACACACACACATACACACACACACATACACACATATACATACACACACATACACACACATACATACACACATACACACACACATACACACACACATACAGACACACATACAGACACACATACATACAGGCGAAAAATACACGCAGAGTATTCGGTGGGGGTTGTGTTCAAGACTTCAGATCGATCAGGAACAAACATTCCGTTTCGGATCGTTCCGAAAATATGACGTCACCCGAACAAATGACTGACATATTCTTTGTGTGTTTCGCTAAAGTCACGTAGATAGGTTCAAGGAAAATAATAAAATATATAAAAATAAAAACTACGACGTTTCGATCGCAATGCAAACGATCGTCATCAGGAAGAAACACGCCGGATGACGACCGCTTGTGTAAGTCTTTTCGTAGTTTTTTTTGTTATTTTACTTTGAAGCTATCAACGTCACAAAAGCTTCGGGTCAACAAATGACTGACAATGACATCATGGGCGTGGCTTCGGGCGTGACGTCACTTTTGTTGACACGAAGCCACGTGGTGGGGGGGGGGGTGTTAAAGTGTGGGCACTCCCAACAGTCTGTTGCAGACTATATGGGGATCTTTTGTCTTTGTACTCCCACGTGTCCCAGCATGGAACACGACAGACGAAGCCACATTCTCTCTTTTTTTTTACGATCGGAGGAAACAAGAAGATGCTCGGTGTAATTGGCACTTTGCTTCGTTCATCATTTCGTTGTTTTTTAATGCGTTGCTTTATGTGCCCCTCCCCCACCCCCCCCTTTTTAAATGAAAGATTTCACAAAATATTTCACGTTCTGCTCTCCTCCAAAGCCATATTCTCTAGACAAAGGGGGGGGGGGGGCCTTGCTTCTCCGACGTTCAACTTCGGCGGTGGCGCGAGAGAGAAAGTTGCAGGGGCTGCGCTTTAGTCGAAGGCAAAATCGCAGCCGCCCCCCCTCCCCCCTCCACCGTATAGCCCCAAGAGGATGAACAAAAAGAGGAGGTTTTGCCCAATTCTGGCAATACAACAGGCTTGGCTCTCCAACACACCGGTTAGTGCTGTGCTCGTGACGAATTGTCCACGTTTTGTTTACGTGACAACCCCTTACTGTCTTCTTGGTTCTTTCGGTAAAGTCACGTAGAATGGAAATAATAAAATAATAAAAATAAAACATAACAAAATTATTCTCACGACGTTTCGGCCACAACGCAAGCAGCCGTCCTCAGGTGGAGAACAGGTCTGTCGAGAAGACAGAGTCTGAATGACTGTGTGTGCGTATGTGTGTGCGTGTATGTGTGTATGTGTGTGTGTATGTGTGTGCGTGTATATTCGAGTGAGTGAGAGTGCGACTGTGAATCATTCAGACTCTGTCTTCTCGACAGACCTGTTCTCCACCTGAGGACGGCTGTTTTGCGTTGTGGCCGAAACGTCGTGAAAATTATTTTATTATGTTTTATTTTCATTATTTTATTATTTCCATTCTACGTGACTTTACCGAAAGAACCAAGAAGATGAATCCCTGCAGTCACGAAAGCTTTAAATCGAAATTTAACCCCTTACTAGTTGCCTGTGTCGGGTGGTGGCGGGGTTTTGACGACACATTGATAGCGGATGCGAGGAATGGAAGGGGCAAGCGGTTGGGGCGGGGGATCGATGAGAGCGGGAGGGGAACACGCGGAGAGAGAACGGGGGCCGAGGAGGGGATCTGGAGCAAATGAGATGAACGGAGAGGACGTAGCGAGAGTGGGCAGATGGGGCGAGATGGAAGGAGAGGGTGCGAGGTTGATCATCATAGAGAGATGCAGAGACGTGGTGGTGGTGGTGGGGGGTGGTGGGGGGTGATGGAGGGAGATGGGGGGAGACGGGTGAGTGGGAGCTGTAGGGAGAGAGAGGGAGGGGGAGACGGTGAGTGGGAGGTGGAGATGGAGGGAGAGAGAAAGCTGGCGGGAGATGGGGGAGAGCGCGCGCTGCGGATTTGGAGGCGCACGTGGTCCCGGCGCGGCCAATGGGAGCCGCGATAGAGGAGCGAGAGAGAGGAACTCTGCGCCTCGTGCATAGCGGGGGAGTGGGGGGAGGGGGGGGAGTGGGGGGAGGGGGGGAAGGTTTGGGGGGGAGGGGGGGAGGTGTGTGGGGGGAGGGGGGAGTGGGGGGGAATGAAGGATGGAGGAAGGGAAAGGAGAGGGAGTAGGGGAGAGCGAGACAGGGAGGAGGAGAGAGGGGGAGGGAGTGAGGGGGATGGGGGGATGGGGGAATGGAGAGATACAGAGCAGGCAGAGGGTAGAGAGAGCGAGAGGTGGGGGTTTACATAAAGCAAAGTAAAAAAAAACACGAAATGATGAACGAAGCAAAGTGCCGAATACACCGAGCATCTTCTTGTTTCCACTGATCGTACAAAAAAAGAGAGCGAGACAGGGAGGAGGAGGACGACGAGGGATGGAGGACCGGGGATGAAAGAGGAGCGAGCGAGCGAGTTTCTGCCCTCGTCGCGGTAGGACGGGGATGAGGGCAGAGCGCTCACGAAGACTCGTCATAGAACTCCCACGCGCTCTCTCTCTCTCACGGACAACGCTACCCCCCCCCCCCCTCCAACTCTGCCCCCCACCACCACCAGCCCGACGTTTCTACGATTCTCAAGTCACCCATTCGACGGTCGCTAGTGCTTCCCCCCACTCCCCCCATCATCATCATCATCGTCGTCGTCGTGGTTTGCACGTCGTGCAAGACGCTCGCAATCCGATGGTGTCGAACCGAGAGATGCCGCCCATCGCAGACTCTCCCTCTGCCCCAAGCCGTTCGCCGCCCCCCACGCTCCCCCCCCGCCCGATGCATTCCCGCTCGTGTGCGCGTGTGTTTGTGTGTTTTGTTTTTACATCTCAGTGTTTGTCTTCGGGTGCATGTCGTCTTCTCCTACCACCTCCCCCCCCTCCCGTGTCCTCTCTCTCTCCTTTACCGCTCTCGTCTCCCGCACTCCCCCCCCCCCGCGCCACTACCCCCCACCTCCAACTCTCCCCCCCCCCACTCTCTCTCCACTCCTCTCTCCCACCATCTAACTCCATCCATCTCGCTCTGCTCCACTCTCTTGTGTACTCCCCTCCCCCATCTCCCTCCCTCTCCCCCCATCTCCCTCCCTCTCCCCCCCATCTCCCTCCCTCTCCCCCCATCTCCCCCATCTCCCTCCCTCTCCCCCATCTCCCTCCCTCTCCCCCATCTCCCTCCCTCTCCCCCATGTCCCTCCCTCTTCCCATTTCTCTCCTCTCTCTCCCACCCCCCACCATCTCTCCCCCATCTCCCTCCCTCTCCCCCATCTCCCCCCCTCTCCCTCATCTACCTCTCACCCCCCTCTCCCCATGTCTCTCCTCTCTCTCCCACCCCCCACCATCTCTCCCCCATCTCTCTCCCCCATCTCTCTCTCCCACCCCCACCATCACTCTTTCTCTCTCCCCCCGTCCCTCCCTCTCTATCTCCCCTCTCGCTCTCTTTCGCTCGCCGCTCTCCATCCCGCGGTCACCACACACAGTCGGTACCCTCTCTCCTGCTCACTCGGCTAAGATTCTGGTAGTCGCCTAGAGCTTACGTAACACACATCTCTCGCCAGCAGCACCCACCACCACCAGCATCATCAGCAGCAGCAGCAGCATCATCGGCAGCATCAGCAGCAGCAGCGTCGGCCCCTCTTTAATCCTCTCCCACCACAAGCGTCACCATCGCCGTCATTAACAGCAACAACAACAGCAGCGGCAGCAGCAGCATCGGGCGATCAGTAGCCACGGAGATAATACTCACGCCATAAGACTGACTGATAATACAATAGCCACAACCGCGTTCACCGCAACCACACTCGTCCGCAGTCACCGCTCGCTCGCTCGCTCGAGCGACATCGACGGACGCCAACCAAAAACACAACCTGGATGGTGAAATCTCCGATAGCGCAGTCCAAGTGCGAAGATCAGACACAGCCAAGGCTGCAGCAACAGCAACAGAATCATCGTCATCAGTAGCAGCGTCATAAACAGCTGCTGCTGCTGCAGCGCAAACGACAGCATCATCGTCAACAGCACCATCATTCATCATCATCAGCAGCAGCAGCTGCAGCAGCGGCGTCGGTAGCGCGCAACGCTAGCGACAGCAGCAGCTTCATCAACATCATCATCAATATCATCAGCAGCAGCAGCAGCAGCGTCAACATCATCAGCAGGAGCAGCAGCGTCAACATCATCATCAGCAGCAGCAGCGTCAACATCATCAATATCATCATCATCAACAGCAGCATCATCATCAACATCAGCAGCAGCAGCGTCAACATCATCAGCAGCAGCAGCATCATCAGCTGATTGTTGAGCTGCCAAGAAGGTGCGTCGAGATGGATACGAGTTACCTGATGTGCGGAGTGGCGTTCGTCTTCCTGCTGTTCTTCCAAGGTGAGTGCCACCTCGGGATGACAAGTGTACACACACACACGTACACACACACACGTGTACGTGTGTGTGTGTACGTGTGTGACCTGTACACGCATGAGTGTGTCTGTGTATACGTGAGTCTTTGTCTTTTCGCGGTCGTCATCTCAGTGAGTCAACCCATGGAACCTGCAGGGTCTCTCCCGTGACCTCCTGCTAGCAGCGAGCCACTTCACGTGGCCTCGAAGTGCACCTAGCCTGGCACAAGCGCTGTAGTGACGTCACCGCCGCTCAGTGTCGAATGGCGGTTGTTGTTGTTGTGTGCGGAGTGTATCGGAACGTCCTGCGCTATGAACCCGGTGACACGAGTTCGATTCTTGCTTGCCATGAATATCTTATTATCTTAACCGGTCCCGGGCCTTACCTAGGTCGACTCGGCCTCAAATGAGTACCTGGTGCGGTGAGAAAAAAATATCGTCACTGGAGAGACAAAGGCGGTCGGGCGTGGTGATGGCCACCCACCCCTCGTGTGCCGTTCCGTCCTTCATAGGTGCTCGCTAATAGCACTTGCCCCAACAGTTTGCTAAGGCTATACGGGGGATCTTTGTCTTTGCTCTTGGATATACATTATCGTATGTGATACAATGCATTGGATATATACATACACGTGTGTATGTGTGTTGCAATGCATTGGCTATACATACACGTGTGTATGTGTGTGATACAATGCATTGGCTATACATACACGATGTATGTGTGATACAATACATTGGCTATACATACACGTGTGTGTGTGTGATACAATGCATTGGCTATACATGCACGTGTGTGTGTGTGATACAATGCATTGCCTATACATACATGTGTGTGAGTGTTGCAATGTATTGGCTATATATACATTCCCGCTCACGGCCAACACCAGCGGAGATTATCTGAATCGATCATGCCTCCTCCCCCCCGTCAACATCGCCACAGGAGATACAAAGGCGGTCGGGCGTCGTGCTGGCAATCCACCCCCTTGTGTGCCCTGCCGGATTTATGAGGTGCTCGCTAACGGCACTTGCCACAACAGTCTGTTAAGGCTACACGGGATAATACCTTTGTCTTTGTGTCAGATATCTAATGATGATCATAATGACGGCCAAGATGATGACGATGACGATGATGGTGACGTCAGGGAATTATGACGATGATGACAATGACGGCTCCATAGCTGCAGTTGGCAAAATGTGAATGATTCATCACCGCCGTTAGACATGGACCGTACGAATTGCAATAATTAGCGAACTCGCCATTAAACTGGTCACGTGCACGGGAAGAGCTGAAGGAACGTGCACATGGACAGGATACGGCTTTGTCAATCCACTGCTGGATGACGGCTACGGGGGGGGGGGGGGGGGGTTGTTTGACCATACTTCATCACGCTGGTGAAGAGGGGGGGGGGTGATGCAGAGGATCGGTTCAGAACTCGCCCGCGACTGATGCCAGCCGTGCGTGGTTCTCACCCCACTGGACTCACCCCACAGAACTCATCCCACTGAACTCACCCCACAGGACTCACCCCACAAAACTCATCCCACAGAACTCACCCCACAGAACTCACCCCACAGAACTCACCCCACAGAGCTTATCCCACAGAACTCACCCCACTGAACTCATCCCACAGAACTCACCCCACTGGACTCACCCCACAGAACTCATCCCACTGAACTCATCCCACTGAACTCACCCCACAGGACTCACCCCACAGAACTCACCCCACAGAGCTTATCCCACAGAACTCACCCCACTGGACTCACCCCACAGGACTCACCCCACAGAACTCACCCCACTGAACTCACCCCACAGAACTCACCCCACTGAACTCACCCCACAGAACTCACCCCACAGAACTCACCCCACTGAACTCATCCCACAGAACTCACCCCACTGGACTCACCCCACAGAACTCATCCCACTGAACTCATCCCACTGAACTCACCCCACAGAGCTTATCCCACAGAACTCACCCCACTGAACTCATCCCACAGAAGTCACCCCACTGGACTCACCCCACAGAACTCACCCCACAGAACTCATCCCACTGAACTCATCCCACTGAACTCATCCCACTGAACTAACCCCACAGAACTCACCCCACAGAACTCACCCCACTGGACTCACCCCACAGGACTCACCCCACTGAACTCATCCCACTGAACTAACCCCACAGAACTCACCCCACAGAACTCACCCCACTGAACTCATCCCACTGAACTAACCCCACAGGACTCACCCCACAGAACTCACCCCACTGAACTGACCCCACTGAACTGACCCCACTGAACTGACCCCACAGAACTCACCCCACAGAACTCACCCCACAGAACTCACCCCACTGAACTCATCCCACTGAACTCACCCCACTGAACTCACCCCACTGAACTGACCCCACTGAACTGACCCCACTGAACTGACCCCACTGAACTGACCCCACTGAACTGACCCCACAGAACTCACCCCACTGAACTCATCCCACTGAACTCACCCCACTGAACTGACCCCACTGAACTGACCCCACTGAACTGACCCCACTGAACTCACCCCACTGAACTCACCCCACTGAACTCACCCCACATAATTCACCCCACTGAACTCATCCCACTGAACTCACCCCACTGAACTGACCCCACTGAACTGACCCCACTGAACTGACCCCACTGAACTCACCCCACTGAACTCACCCCACTGAACTCACCCCACTGAACTCGTCCCACAGAACTCGTCCATGTCAATGAAACATTCCCCGAATTCTTCTCGCCCCGATAGACAGCCGGGGATGGATAGACAGCCGGGGATGCTTCTGTCCGGCGAGAAAACCGGTTCGACGCGGAGCGATTAGGGAGTGTGAATCGGTGTTGATTGGTTGGTGCGAACGCCGCGCGTGACCGGGCCGCCTTTGTCTCTCCGGAGCGGATGCTCACGATCGCATCACCAGTCGTTGATACTTTGTTTTATGCTGAGTCGACCTACGGGGTAATTCCCATCGTGGGGGCAAGTGCCGTTAGCGAGTAGCACCTATGAAGGCCGGCACGGCACACGAGGGGGTGGGTGGCCAGCACCACGCCCGGCCGCCTTTGTCTCTCTAGCGGCGATGTTTACACACCCCAACAGGTACTCATTTGAGGCTGAGTCAACCTAGGGGAAGCCCATAACCGGTTCAGATAATCGTCACTGGTGTCGGCCGTGAGCGGGAATCGATGCCGGGTCGCCAGATTCGTAGCACAGCGCAGCGCTAACCGCGACACTCATCATAAGTCGGCACGCACGCACACGCACGCACACACGCACACACACACGCGCACACACACGCACACACGTACGCACACGTACGCGCACGCGCACACGCACGCACGCATACGCACACACGCGCACACGCGCACACACGCACACACACAGACACACAGACACACACGCACGCACATGCACACACGCACACACGCACGCACGCGCACACGCACGCACGCGCACAAGCACACATACACGCACACTCACGCACACGCACACGCGCACACACACACGCACGTACACACACACGCACGCACGCGCGCGCACGCACGCACACACACACGCACACTCACGCACGCACGCACGCACACACGCACGCACGCACGCACGCACACGCACGCACGCGCGCACGCACACGCGCACGCACACACACACGCACACTCACGCACGCACGCACGCACACACGCACGCACGCACGCACACGCACGCGCGCACGCACACGCGCACGCACACACACACGCACACACACGCACACTCACGCACGCACGCACGCACACACACAAGCACGCACGCACACGCACGCACGCGCACGCACGCACACACACACGCACACACGCACACGCACGCGCACACACACACGCACGCACACACGCACACACGCACACGCGCACATGCACGCACACGCGCACGCACGCACACGCACACACGCACGCACACACGCGCACATGGACACACACACACACACGCACATGGACACACACACACACGCGCACACACACACGCGGACACGCACGCACACACGCGCACACGCGCACACGCACGCACACGCGCACGCGTACACGCACACGCACACACACACACACGCGCACACGCACACACGCACACACGCACACACACGCACACACACGCGCACACGCGCACAAACACGCACACACACGCACACACACGCACACACACACGCGCACACACACACGCGCGCACACACACGCACACACACGCACGCACACACACACGCACTTGGCGCCGTTCTCTCTGTCGAGAGGGAGACGCGGAGCCAAGGTGGCGTTGGACGCCAATCAGACGCCATCTCCTGTCCCCGGGGGAGTGGGGGGGCAGGTGGGGAGTGGGGGGGCTGATGGAGGAGTGGGGGGGGGGCTGGTGGGGGGGAGAGGGGTGTGTACGTGCGTGTGTGAGTACTGTGTGTGTGTACGTGCGTGTGTGAGTACTGTGTGTGTGTACGTGCGTGTGTGAGTACTGCACGTGTGTGTGTGTACGTGCGTGTGTGAGTACTGTGTGTGTGTACGTGCGTGTGTGAGTACTGCACGTGTGTGTGTGTACGTGCGTGTGTGAGTACTGTGTGTGTGTGTACGTGCGTGTGTGAGTACTGTGTGTGTGTGTACGTGCGTGTGTGAGTACTGTGTGTGTGTGTACGTGCGTGTGTGAGTACTGTGTGTGTGTGTGTGTACGTGCGTGTGTGAGTACTGCGTGTGTGTGTGTGTACGTGCGTGTGTGAGTACTGTGTGTGTGTGTACGTGCGTGTGTGAGTACTGTGTGTGTGTGTGTACGTGCGTGTGTGAGTACTGCGTGTGTGTGTGTGTACGTGCGTGTGTGAGTACTGCGTGTATGTGTGTACGTGCGTGTGTGAGTACTGTGTGTGTGTGTACGTGCGTGTGTGAGTACTGCACGTGTGTGTGTGTACGTGCGTGTGTGAGTACTGTGTGTGTGTACGTGCGTGTGTGAGTACTGTGTGTGTGTGTACGTGCGTGTGTGAGTACTGTGTGTGTGTGTACGTGCGTGTGTGAGTACTGCACGTGTGTGTGTGTACGTGCGTGTGTGAGTACTGTGTGTGTGTGTGTACGTGCGTGTGTGAGTACTGTGTGTGTGTGTACGTGCGTGTGTGAGTACTGCACGTGTGTGTGTGTACGTGCGTGTGTGAGTACTGTGTGTGTGTGTACGTGCGTGTGTGAGTACTGTGTGTGTGTGTACGTGCGTGTGTGAGTACTGCACGTGTGTGTGTGTACGTGCGTGTGTGTGTACGTGCGCGTGTGAGTACTGCGTGTGTGTGTGTACGTGCGTGTGTGAGTACTGTGTGTGTGTGTGTACTTGTGTGTGTGTGAGTACTGTGTGTGTGTGTACTGCGTGTCTGAGTACTGCGTGTGTGTGTGTTTTTTATTGCGACAATCTCGACGGGTCACTGGCCTCGCCTAAGGTCGACTCAGCCTCAAACGGGCACCCACGTGCGGTGTGTAAAAATCGCCACTGGGGGAGACAAAGGCGGCCGGGCGTGGTGCTGGCCACCCACCCCCTCGTGTACCGTGCCGGCCTTCATAGGTGCTCGCTAACAAGCGTCTTCATTACGATAATTACAACCACCTGGTCCCCAGTACGGGTTCCACAGGATTGGAAGGATGCCCTGGTGGTCTCCCCACCCCCACACCCTGCGATGATCGTAACAACTCCGGATGCATCTCCCCTCCTCGCAGTGTGAGGCCGGGAAAGGTCTTGGCATGTCCTTGCCGAGGCAGCATGCTGAGCAGAGGTTTCCTGAGCCCCAATGGGGTTTCATTCTGCACGAACGCGGCATTCTCTCTCCGTCTGCTTCATGAGAGGTGAACTGGATTTTAGCGGGGCTTCCAGCTCTGCTTTGCTCACCTGGCCAATGCCTCTTGTACCATGAATGCCTCTTGTGCCATCAATAGGACTGGGCTCTGGGTTACTCTTCATACTTTCGAAGCCCCTGACCCTTTGCGCACAGTCATCAATGATCTTCATGACGGTGTGTGGAATGCAACAGCGATATCCACTGCCCCCCCCCCCCCCACCGATACAATATTTCACATTTTCTTTGACCACGTTGTTCGAGAGAAGCTTTCAATGGCTGTACCGGAGGAATTTCCATCTGGTACAGGTACATTGGGAGGCTGATCGATGCCCGCGCGCAGTCAAGGGATGACTCTTCAGTGGTCAACCATGTTATGTGTGCTGACAATCTGATGACTGCTGCTAACTCCGAGAAGGAGTTGGAGACGCTCCTGCTGAACTTAGAGCGTTCTACTCAGAGATGGCGGCCTTATCATCAGCCCCACACACAAAAACAAAGCACCTATCTCGGTATTTAATTTAATCAAACACTCCTCTCTCTCCACTCCCCATGAGTGAGGGGCAGTTGTGGAGAGAATGGAGATGTTTGTGTACCCGGCTGGGGTCCTTATGACCAGCTCCCGCTTGGCAGCAGAGGTCTCACTCCAAATCAGTCCAGCGGCATTATCCGTTCTACCTGGGCTATCGCTCTAAACAAAGCTCCGGGTCGTCTCGGTCACAGTCACAACAACGACTGCATGAAGCATTCAGGCTGGTCTGCGCTTGCGATCCACCCTTGAAAGATCTGGACACGGTCCCATCGGTGAGCTCCTCCGGCAGGCGAGGCTGCGTTGGCTGGGTCATGTAGCCCGCACGCCTGGCCACCGTGTGCCCAAGCAGCTTCTGTTTGAAGGGATCGAAGGGTGGCTGGGGGTGGGGGGGCGAAACATGCGCGGCACGTACTCGAGCATAGATGAACTCATGTGGTACAGGAGGATGTGGAGCTGATCAGACGTGTCGATAACCGGCACCAGCGGTGTCAAGATGGGCCTCTGTGGAGGGAGGCTCGTGAAGGACGCTACTGGGCAGTTGGAGGGCAGTCGTATTCCAGCAACAACGGAGGGCAGAGGAGCGACGCTCACAACAACGAGCGGAGCGCCGGGCGGTTAAAACACACGGCCAGTTGGCGCAGTAGAGAGCACAGATGGCGCAGTTGCCTCCTGCCAGCGAGCGTTCGACACTTCACGTGGCCTCAAGGTGTATTTATCCTGGCCGGCCTTCCATAATTGCTTGCTATTCGCGAACAGCACTTTTCACGTGAAGGCTATACGGGGGATCTTTGTCTTTATCTTTGGTGCGGTGTGTGGAGAGGGTGGGGGCGGGGTTGTTGTTCGCGATGTCTTCCAAAAAAATGTCTTGTCCTGCATTTGGGCGTTTGCCCGGACACGGGGCATTGATGGGGGGGGAGAGTGGAGGAGACAAGGTGGGTAGGTGGGTGCGGGGAGGTGGGTGGGTGCGGGGAGGTGGGTGGGTGAGTGCGGGGAGGGGGGGAGGTGGGTGGGGGGAGGTGGGTGGGGGGAGGTGGGGAGGTGGGTGGGGGGAGGTAAGGAGGTGGGTGGGGGGGACGGTGAGTAGGTGGGTGGGTGGGGGGAGGTGGGGCGGTGGGGAGGTGGGTGGGGTGAGGTGGGGAGGGGAAGGGGGGTAATTATAATGACTTGTCTCATGATTGTTAAGCTTCTACCGGTTTTATTACAGCGGTCGTGGCAACCGCGTACATTATATATATGTTTATTTATGTGTTTAACAAATGCATGTTAAACGAGAGAGGAGCAATTGGCTGCACCTACATGGTGGTGTGACTGGAGGCGTGGTAGGTGACGTGGTAGTTAGTAGGAGTGATAGGTGACGTGGTAGGTCACGTGGTAGTTAGTAGGAGTGATAGGTGACGTGGTAGGTCACGTGGTAGTTAGTAGGAGTGAGAGTAGGCGTGGTAGGTCACGTGGTAGTTAGTAGGAGTGATAGGTGACGTGGTAGGTGACGTGGTAGTTAGTAGGAGTGATAGGTGACGTGGTAGGTGACGTGGTAGTTAGTTGGAGTGATAGGTGACGTGGTAGTTAGTAGGAGTGATAGGTGACGTGGTAGTTAGTAGGAGTGATAGGTGACGTGGTAGGTGACGTGGTAGTTAGTAGGAGTGATAGGTGACGTGGTAGTTAGTAGGAGTGATAGGTGACGTGGTAGGTCACGTGGTAGTTAGTAGGAGTGATAGGTGACGTGGTAGGTCACGTGGTAGTTAGTAGGAGTGATAGGTGACGTGGTAGGTCACGTGGTAGTTAGTAGGAGTGAGAGTAGGCGTGGTAGGTGACGTGGTAGTTAGTGAGTATGCTGCGTGGTGGTGTGGTGAGTTTGATGTGTGGTGGTTTGGTTGGTAGGATATGTCGTGGTGTGGGTGGTTGTTATGCTATGTGTTGGTGTGGTTGTTAAGCTGTGTGGTGTAGTTGTAGGTTATGTAGTGGCGTGGTGTGGGTGTTAGGCTGTGTGTTGGTGTGGTTGTTATGCTGTGTGGAGTAGTTGTAGGTTATGTAGTGGCGTGGTGTGGTTGTTAGGCTGTGTGATCGTTGCTGTAGTAGCCACCGAGTTGTTGGAGACAGCTCGAATGAACACGAATTACGCGCGTCCAGCATCATAGATACATCATATTGCCCATTAGGGTCCTGCAGTCCAACACAATCAATCACCACCACCACCACCAACCCCACCGCTCCCTCCCAACCCCCACCCCCCCCCTCCCCCCCACGGCGACTCCCCCTCTACCCCCCCCCCCCCGCAATATCCTCCACGTGATGACAAAAAAGTCAAGGCAATAGCATTATTTAGCACGAGTGTCATCCTCATATTGGCGTGTGTGTCTGTGGCTACGTGGGGAGCGGTGGCGCAGCGGTTAGGGCGCCGGCCCTTCGAACCCGGGCATCTCGAGTTCGATTCCAGCTCACGGCCAAACACCGGCGACGGTTATCTGAACTGGTTCTGGACCTCCGTTAGGTCGACTCAGCCTCAAATGAGCACCTGGTGCGGTGTGTAAACATCGCCACTGGGGAGACAAAGGCGGCCGGGCGTGGTGCTGGCCACCCCACCCCCTCGTGTGCCGTGCCGGCCTTCATAGGTGCTCGCTAACAGCACTTGCCCCAACAGTCTGTTAAGGCTACACGGGGGGTCTTTGTCTTTGTGTGTGTGTCTCACGTGTAAGAGTGAGGAGCGGTGGCGCAGTGGTTAGCGCAACTGCCCTACGAACCCAAACCACCTGGGGTTCAATTCCCGGGCCACGGTGAACGTCACGTGAAGCCCTCTGTCGATCGAGCGGAGAGCCACGGTGGCTTTAATATGCCACTGCAGTTACTCCTGACGTTTCGGGCAACGACCCTTCGTCAATCCACCTTCTGCGTCCTCGGTATGTGCTCTGACGAAGGGCCATTGCTCGAAACGTCGTCTAGCACGATAATAGTGTTAGCACTCGACTGGTGCGGTGTTATTAACCGTGGCAGTGCTATCACTCTCCCACGGCAGGGTCCTTGACGACACGCGGCTGCTGCTGCTGCTGCTGTTGTTGTTTTACTAAAGCCGGGTCTGGTTCGCGTCGCCTCTCCATCAAAGTCTCGCGCGATGTCGATGATCGCGCGGCCACGACAACGATGCGAGAGGTGGGGGCAAGGGGGGGTGGTGGGAGGGGGGTGGGGGTGGGAGGGGGGTAAGGAGGGGGTGGTGGGAGGGGGGGCAATGGGGTTGGGGTGGGAGGGGGGGCAAGGGGGGGGGGGTGGGAGGGGGGGCAATGGGGTGGGGGATGGGTGGGGGGAGGGATTTGGGGGGGGGATGGGGTGGGGGTCGAAGGATTGGGGGGGATGGAGTGAGGGTGGGGGGGATGAGTTGGGGGGGGTGGGGGTTGGAGTGGGGGTGGGTGGATGGGGTTGGGTGGGGGTTGAGGGATGGGGGGGGGTGTAGAGGGTGGGGGGTTTGGGGGATGGGGTGGGTGGATGGGGTGGGGGTTGAGGGATTTGGGGGGGAGATGGGGGTTGGGGGATGGGGTGGGAGGGATCTGGCCATGAGGATGTAAAATTGAGAATGTGAATCGCCAACGAACGGGCCACATATAAGTTTTGTCACAAACCCCGACCTACTCTTTCACTTTCCTAATGAGTGGATGAGGGAGGGAGGGAGGGAGCGAGGGGGGGGGATTGTCGCTGCCGTGGCTGGAATCCAAATCTTTGCGCTGAAGCGGAGATTAATTTGATATTGGGTTTGTGTTTCTCGCGTCTTGGTTTAAACCCAATGTGTCGCAAGGCAACAGCCGACAGAGCCTGGCGCCCTGTAAACAGAAGGTTTACTTTGTTCATCCGTGATGCTGCTGGCGACGTGGGTGATGGTGGTGACAGCGGGGAGCGGTGGCGCAACGGTTAGCGCACTGCGCACCGAACCCCCCGGCGATCCGAGTTCGATGCCCGCTCGCGAATGTTTGAGCCGGTCCCGGGCCTCCCCTAGGTCGACTCAAACTCAAATGAGTCACCTGGTGCGGCGTGTAAACATCGCCGCTGGAGAGACAAAGGCGGCCGGGCGTGGTGCCGTGCCGGCCTTCATAGGTGCCACTCGCTAACAGCACTTGCCCCTACAGTTTGGTAAAGGCTATACGGGGGATCTTTGTCTTCGTTACGGATAGAGCGCGGTTCGTGATGATCACGATGGTTGAACTTCGATTTAAAGCTTTCGTGACTGCAGGGATTCATCTTCTTGGTTCTTTCGGTAAAGTAAAGTAGAATGGAAATAATAAAATAATAAACATAAAACATAATAAAATAATTATGTTAATTATAAAAATAAAACATAATAAAATAATTATGTTAATTATGTTTACTTTTTATTATTTTATTATTTCCATTCTACGTGACTTTACCGAAAGAACCAAGAAGATGGTTGAACGGTCGACGTTCGCTGACGCATCGAATGGGCGATCGCAACGATTGCTTGAATTGATGATGGTAATAATCATCATCGTCATCATCAGCACGATGATTGTGCTGTGGATTATTACGGCGACGACATGTAGGGGGGGGGAGGCTTTCATCCATCAGTACACAGACCATGGCTCTTGATAACTGAATGGATCGTCGTGATTATTTATCGTGATAGCGACTCAACAGGGACGGTTTCATCTTCTTGGTTCTTTCGGTAAAGTCACGTAGAAGGAAAATAATAAAATAATAAAAATATAACATAATGAAATAATTCTCACGACGTTTCGGCCACAACGCAAGCAGCCGTCTTCAGGTGGAGAACAGGTCTGTCGAGACTTATTTTATTATGTTTTATTTTTATTATTTTATTATTTTCCTTCTACGTGACTTTACCGAAATAACCAAGAAGATGAATCCCTGCAGTCACGAAAGCTTTAAATCGAAATTTTATTATGTTTTATTTTTATTATTTTATTATTTCCCTTCTACGTGACTTTACCGAAAGAACCAAGAAGATGAATCCCTGCAGTCACGAAAGCTTTAAATCGAAATTTTATTATGTTTTATTTTTATTATTTTATTATTTCCCTTCTACGTGACTTTACCGAAAGAACCAAGAAGATGAATCCCTGCAGTCACGAAAGCTTTAAATCGAAATTTTATTATGTTTTATTTTTATTATTTTATTATTTCCCTTCTACGTGACTTTACCGAAAGAACTAAGAAGATGAATCCCTGCAGTCACGAAAGCTTTAAATCGAAATTTTATTATGTTTTATTTTTATTATTTTATTATTTCCCTTCTACGTGACTTTACCGAAAGAACCAAGAAGATGAATCCCTGCAGTCACGAAAGCTTTAAATCGAAATTTTATTATGTTTTATTTTTATTATTTTATTATTTCCCTTCTACGTGACTTTACCGAAAGAACCAAGAAGATGAATCCCTGCAGTCACGAAAGCTTTAAATCGAAATTTTATTACGTTTTATTTTTATTATTTCATTATTTCCCTTCTACGTGACTTTACCGAAAGAACCAAGAAGATGAATCCCTGCAGTCACGAAAGCTTTAAATCGAAAAAGGGACGGTTTCGTCCAGCAGTGGATATAACACGGCCCATCATTATCTCTGCACGCTGCCAGGGGCTGCTGCTGCTGCTGCCGATGATGATGATGATGGCCTGGGTGGGATAACATGCAGCAGTTGATCGAACCTGACGATGCGAGACCCGGGCGTTCACTTAGCAGTGGACAGAACCCGTGGGCTCATGATGCCGACGAGCGAATGGACGGTGAATGTAACGTCTATCGATCAGAGAATTATCTAATCCCGTCTTCACAAAATTCCACATCGCTCCAGCCCCCCCGAATCTCGCTCGCCAAGGGTGGTCGATTCCGGAGATGGAGTCGCTCTATAAATAGCCCAGTAGATGCCTGCAGACTAAACCATCGCACCTCCAGGGTGAGGGGGAGCAGGCGAGATAAGAGTTTCATGCGGCCACTGGACTCGCCCATGGCGTGCGGATTGTGTGAGGGCGCCGTGCAATTGGCTGGATTGGAGCGTGGAGGTTGGCTTGGGCAGGATGTGCGTGCTGCTGTGTGTGGGATGATGTGTATGTGGGATGCTGTGTGTGTGATGCTGTGTGTGTGTGTGATGCTGTGCGTGTGATTGTGTGTGATGCTGTGTGTGTGACGGTGTGTGTGTGGCGCTGTGTGTGTGTGATGCTGTGTGTGTGTGACGCTGTGTGTGTGATTGTGTGTGATGCTGTGTGTGTGACGGTGTGTGTGTGTGACGGTGTGTGTGTGTGATGCTGGTGGCGTGATTGTGTGTGTGTGACGCTGTGTGTGTGCGACGGTGTGTGTGTGTGTGACGCTGTGTGTGTGGGTGATTGTGTGCTGTGTGTGTGACGCTGTGTGTGTGTGACGCTGTGTGTGTGTGACGCTGTGTGTGTGTTATTGTATGTGACGCTGTGTGTGTGTGATTGTGTGTGATGCTTCAGGTGGCCTCAAGGTGCACATGGCCTGGCACAAGCGTCGTGGTGACGTCACCGCCACTTAGTGGCGAATGGCAGTTGTTGTTGTGTCTGTCTGTGTGTGTACTGTGTGTGATGCAGAAAACAGTGAGTGGTGGTGATGTGGGTGATGGTGATGTGGGTGATGGTGATGGCGAGGTTGGTGATGGTGATGTGGGTGATGGTGATGGCGAGGTTGGTGATGGTGATGTGGGTGATGGCGATGGTGAGGTGGGTGATGGTGGGTGATGGCGAGGTGGGTGATGTGGGTGATGGTGGGTGATGGTGATGGTGATGGGGGTGATGGTGATGGTGAGGTGGGTGATGGTGGGTGATGGTGAGGTTGGCGATGGTGGGTGATGGTCAGGTGGGTGATGGTGATGTGGGTGATGGTGAGGTGGGTGATGGTGAGGTTGGTGATGGTGATGGTGGGTGATGGTGATGGGGGTGATGTGGGTGATGGTGAGGTGGGTGATGGTGAGGTAGTTGTGGGTGATGGTGATGGTGAGGTGGGTGATGGTGATGGTGAGGTGGGTGATGGTGATGTGGGTGATGGTGGGTGATGGTGATGGTGGGTGATGGTGAGGTGGGTGATGGTGATGGTGGGTGATGGTGATGTGGGTGATGGCGAGGTGGGTGATGGGTCTGTGTGCAGTGACGAGTTTCCTGGCAAGTGTGTGGATGTAATGGAACACGTTTCAATAGCCGTCCGAGTTGAGCACAACAATGAAAATCAATACCTGTATTATTTGCCCAGAAGTGTTTACGTTCAATGTAAACGGACCTTCATACGCGAGCGCTGTTTTCTTTTTTCATAGTTGCGGTGCAAAAAAAAAAGTCCGCGATAATACTCCGACAGCCAATCTCTCTAAATCATAGCCAACCTCATCCATCCCTTCGACCCCCCTGCACCCCCAGACCAATGTCTGGACAATGCCACCAAATTGCTCACCACAATGCTGTCCCTGTCCATATTGTCGATCGCTCACCCCCATCCCTAACCACAATCTCGGTGACGAGGGATGATCGGCGGTTGCCAGGAGATGTTAACTACCTCGCCTGGTTGGCAGGAGGTCGTGGGTTCGATCCCGAAGCTGACACCTGCTGCATATTTTCAGTTAGTGTGTCACTCTTTCTCCCCCCGTGTCGATTTGGCCGAGTGTGTGTCAATGTCCCTGTAAGTATTTGTGTGTGTCTCTCTATATATTCGTGTAGGTGTGTGTGTCTCTATATCCGTGTACCTGTGTGTCTGGGATGTGTAGTGGTGAGGGCACTAGCCTACTAATCTGTCGACCCAAGTTCGATTCCTGCTCACGGCCAACAACAAGTGACGATTATCTGAACCGGTCCTTGGCCTTCCCTAGGTCGGCTCAGCCTCAAATGAGTACCTGGTGCGGTGTGGAAACACTGCCACTCGGGAGACAAAGACGGTCAGGCATGGTGACGGCCACCCACTCCCTCGTGTGCCGTTCTGGCCTTATTAGGTGCTCGCTAACAGCACTTGCCGCAACAGTCTAAACTAAACTCTTTTAAATTTCGATTTTAAGCTTTCGTGACTGCAGGGATTCATCTTCTTGGTTCTTTCGGTAAAGTCACGTAGAATGGAAATAATAAAATAATAAACATAAAACAATAAAATAATTCTCACAACGTTTCGGCCACAACGCAAGCAAGCAGTAGACTCTGTCTACTCGACAGACCTGCTCTCCACCTGAGGACGGCTGCTTGCGTTGTGGCCGAAACGTCGTGAGAATGATTTTATTATGTTTTATTTTTATTATTTTATTATTTCCATTCTACGTGACTTTACCGAAAGAACCAAGAAGATGAACTCTTTTATTTTTTTATTTTCCCCAGCTAAGTCCCACTGAGCTATACAGCCTTTTTTCAAAAGCGACTTGGCTATCGCAAATGATAGCTCGACGAAGTGGCTCGTCACCACGTGGACATTTACAGCAGCCAAAAACTCCAAACGCGTGGTGCTGATTCCCAATGCGGAGGGGAAAACCGGAGGACCCAGGGAAAATCCACGCGACCACGATGAGAGAGACACGCAAAGTCCAAATATACAGCAGGTGTGTCAGGGTCGGGACGGAACCCACGACCTCCTGCATACCAGGCGAGGGAGAGAGACACGCAAACTCCAAATATACAGCAGATGTGTCGGTGTCGGGATGGAACCCACGACCTCCTGTACACCAGGCAAAGGAGTTGACATCTAGCCACGGAGAGAGACACGCAAACTCCAAATATACAGCAGGTGTGTCAGGGTCGGCATGGAACCCACGACCTCCTGTACACCAGGCGAAGGAGTTGACATCAAGCCACGGAGAGAGACACAACGCAAACTCCAAATATACAGCAGGTGTGTCAGGGTCGGGATGGAACCCACGACCTCGTGTACACCAGGGAAGGGAGTTGACATCTAGCCACCGCGGGGCCCCAGTATGTTAAGGCTACACGGAGGGGGTGGGTGGGGAGTGCGTCTTTGTCTTAGTGTGTGTGTGTGATGTGGGTGCGGGAGATAAAGGGGATCATTATTTTTTTGTTATTCATTTCAAGAGCGCACACTTCTTGCGAGCGTCAGCACATTTCCTGGTTTCTCCCGCGACCTTGGACACCCTCGCCACTGATTTCAGGGGGCCCAATTAACTAATAGGACATCTTTCCTCGCCCGTCAATTTGTAAGTCGCGTGCGCGCGTTGCAATCATCAGAGAGAGAGGACGAGAGCTAGCGAGAAACACACAAAGGAAACAGAACAACAAACATTATTAATGGGGCTGCGTTAAGTTGAGTTGTGCATCGGGACAGTGGTGCGTGAGATTTATTTGAACTTAGCCCGCAAAGAATGGCGTCAAAATTCCACTCATAGCACGAAAATAAATGTAATAATCATCAATCAGCTGGTTGCTCAATCAATCCTCTCCCGGATGGAGGTTCCCCCCCAAACCGTTGCATACATACGAAATATAAAATATGAAAACATATGTATACGTAAATATATAACAACAACATCATCATCATCATCATCATCCAGATCAATTCGTTTTTTCCTCTATGAATTATCCGGTGATGCAGTTGTGGCGTGAAGGTGCTGCAGCAGCGTTGGCAGTGGTAGATAGACGCAGAGCCAATGCACTCGCCAATAACACAGCACCAAAGTGTGGCCTTTAAAGGGAAAAAACAACAACATATATATATAAAATAGGCGACGTTTCGGGCAATGGGCCGAAACGTCGCCTATCGTCCATCGCCGATGGCAGTCGTGCCAACGGCGATGGACGATCTTCGGCACTCACACAAAGACAAAGATCCCCCGTGTAGCCTTCAACAAACCGTTGGGGGTTTTGTGGGGTTGTGGGGCAAGTGCTGTTTGCAAGTAGGAGCACCGATTGAGGGCCGACAGGGCACGCGAGATGTGTGGCCGCTTCCACGCCGGGACCACGGCCCCGCCACCGTGGTGATGATGATGATGATGCGAGAGAGAGACACGCAAACTCCAAATATACAGCAGCAGGCATCGTCATGGTTGGGATCGAACCCACGACCTCCTGCATACCAGGCGACGTAGTTGACATCTCCTAGCCACTGTGATGATGGAGAGAGAGAGACACGCAAACTCCAAATACACAGCAGGCATCAGGGTCGGGATGGTACCCACGACCTCCTGTATACCTGGCGAGGTAGTTAACATCTCCTAGCCACTGTGATGATGGCGAGAGAGAGAGACGCAAACTCCAAATATACAGCAGGCATCGTCATGGTTGGGATCGAACCCACGACCTCCTGCATACCAGGCGAGGTAGTTAACATCTCTTAGCCACCGCGATGATGGTGTGAGAAAGAGAGAGAGACACGCAAACTCCAAATATACAGAAGCGGGCATCGTCAGGGTCGGGATCGAACCCACGACCTCCTTCATACCAGGCGAGGTAGTTAACATCTCCTAGCCACCGTGGGGCTCCGACCCCCTTCCCCCTTCTGTATTCCCCTCTCGTGAGAACAACGACAGCACTGATCAATGTGCCTCGGCATTCATACATCACGCACCGCACACAGCGGTCGCCTAATTTACAAAAGAATAAAAATAAAACACAGCCGCTGGTGTGGATGGGGGTGGGCAGGCCCCGTCAATTTGTTATCCTCGCCGTGTTACCTGGAGGGCAGCGGATGAGATGGTGGCGGTGACGGCGATGGGGAGCGTGGCGAGGTAGGGGGGAGCGGTGGTGCAACGGTCAGCGCCATTGCGCTGCGCTGCGAACCCGCCGACCTGAGTTCGATCCCCCGCTCACGGCCACCAACTCCGGTGACGATTATCTGAAGCGGTCCCGACGCATCGCCACGAGGGAGACAAAGGCGGCCGGGCGTGGTGCTGGCCACCCACCCACCCCCACGTGCGCCGTGCAGGCCTTCGAACAGCACTTGGCCCAGCAGTCCGTCAAGTCTATCCAGGGGATCTTTGTCTTTTCTTCTTGGTTCTTTCGGTAAAGTCACGTAGAAGGGAAATAATAAAATAATAAAAATAAAACATAATAAAATAATTCTCACGACGTTTCGGCCACAACGCAAGCAGCCGTCCTCAGGTGAAGACCAGGTCTGTCCCATTCAGACGCTGTCTCCCCGACAGACCTGGTCTTCACCTGAGGACGGCTGCTTGCGTTGTGGCCGAAACGTCGTGAGAATTATTTTATTATATTTTATTTTTATTATTTTATTACTTCCCTTCTACGTGACTTTACCGAAAGAACCAAGAAGATGAATCCCTGCAGTCACGAAAGCTTTAAATCGAAAAATCTTTGTCTTTGTTAGTGTATTTGAGGGGTGGTATATCCACATCATCGGGGAGACAAAGGCGGCCCCGTGAGCGGTGTTGGCCATCCACCTCCTCTCGTACGGGTGTCTGCCGTGGCCACCGTGACGCCCGACCGCCTTCGTCTCTCGGGTGTTAATATGTTCACAAACACACACACATTGCGCCCATGCGCGATCACACATTCTCTCTCTCACACACACGCACGCGCTGATGCAAATCCCTCGTGTGTCATCCGCACCATCTCACCAACGGGCGTGAATTGCGATCGTGGTCCCTGCGCGCATAACCGAACGTGCGCCATCGCATCAGATGTTCAGATGTTCAGGCGTCAAGCGGAAACGTCGGTTCATAACACGTAGACTTTCGCGACCAGTATTATGCAAAAAATGTTTCTGTTTTATAATAAAGTTTTTTTAGTTAGATCGCGTAAGTATATAAATGTGTCGCATTTATCTAACCCAAAAAAAACCCTTCGTTTTAAACAGAAACCTTTTTGCAGGGATTTGTGTCTGCGTTAAGCCACGCGGACTCGTGGCCAGCGTGCATTAGCGGAGCGCGTTTTTGCTTGCATGGTCACCGCACACGCGTGTGTGTGCGTGTCTGTCTGTGTGTGCGTGTCTGTCTGTGTGTGCGTGTCTGTCTGTATGTGTGCGTGTCTGTCTGTGTGTGTGTCTGTTAGAAACATTTAGGCTGGCCTTCCTACGGTCCATCCTGGGTTTAACCAGGCTGGATTGTGTGAGGAGCTCACAAATCCTTGAAATATCTGGGCAAAGTCCCATCGGTGAGCTCCTCTGGCAGGCAAGGCTGCGTTGGCTGGGTCATGTAGCCCGCATGCCCAGCCACCGCATGCCTTAACAGCTTTTGTTCGGCCGGATCGAGGGGGCTAAACGGGCGCGGCACGGGCTAGAGAAGACATGGAGTGATGTGGTACGGGAGGACGTGGAGCCGAGTGGACTTGCCGATGACTGGTACCAGCGGTGTCAAGATTGGCCTCAGTGGAGGAGGCTCGTGAAGGACGCTACTGGGCAGTTGGAGGCAGTCGCCCTCCAGCAACAATGGAGGGCGGAGGAGCGACGCTCACAACAACGAGCAGAGCGCCGGGTGGCTAAAGCGCAGCAGTTTGGCACAGTAGGGGGCACAGGTAGTGCATCAGTCAGTCATTTCGGTCATCTCAATCAGCCGACCCGTGGCACCTGGGTCTGCCCCGTGACCTCCTGCCAGCGGGCGTTCGACACTTTACGTGGCGTCAAGGTGCACATAGCCTGGCACAAGCGTCGTGGTGATGTCACTGCCACTTAGTGGCGAATGGCTGTTGTTGTTGTTGTGGTGATCCACCAACGCTCGCTGCTGCCTCCACGGCAATGGATCACAGGCAGTGGTCACGTGCAGTGGCCACGTGCAGTGGTCACGTGAAGTGGTCACGTGAAGTGGTCACGTGAAGTGGCCACGTGAAGTGGTCACGTGAAGTGGTCACGTGAAGTGGTCACGTGAAATGGTCACGTGAAGTGGTCACGTGAAGTGGTCACGTGAAGTGGTCACGTGAAGTGGCCACGTGCAGTGGTCACGTGAAGTGGTCACGTGAAGTGGCCACGTGCAGTGGCCACGTGCAGTGGTCACGTGAAGTGGTCACGTGCAGAGCAAAGTGCGGCAGTCACGTGCAGCGTAGCCACCAGGGCCGATTGCGGGCACACGGACCTTTAACAGCCGCGCATCGCTGACAGCGACGAGATTTCCACCCGGCTGTATTTGGACACACGGGCCACACGCCAACAACCAAAGCCCTTCCCACCCCACCCCCCACCCCCGCGAGAATTAATCCGGACGTCGATTTATAAACTCCAATGAAAGTCACTTCATTGCATAGTGCCAGGCGTCCCCAATGACCGAATGCAGTCCCAGCTATGCGCTGCGATGACATTGCAAAGTTCCAAGTATGAATAGTGGTTGGTATCATCTGAAATGACCCAATGCATAGTGCCAGCTATCTGCAATGACCTAATGCATAGTCCCAGCTATGACAGACGTTTTCATGGCCATGTTATATTGATATACAGCAGTGTAATTATATACTGTATTATTTATTGTATCATTGTTACCATGGTAACCATCATGGTCATCCGCAGCACCACGATCTTGAATACTCTTATTAACCATCAGCAGCAGCAACATCATCATCAGACCTCCTTTACCAGTGGCACAATATATACATGATGCCTTGTATAAAGGTGTCAGTTTTTGTACCAGTTGAAAGGGTAAAAACCTATCACTATATTTTGCCACTGGTAAAGGAGGTCTCATAGTGTAAATGCTTGCCCCGAGCTCTCAACACTCTGATAGTGCGCTGTTTTTAAGTTGTACGCCTTTTGGCGTCATCTGGTCCAACACCAATGGAGACTAGGCTCTAAGAAAAGCTGTCTCGGGTGTGGACCAATCAACTTCAAGGACAGTGCATATCATTATCATCATCAGAGTTGTTTCTTTTTGTTTGCATTTTGACTGCTTGTGTTGTGGTTATTGCAAACATGATGCCTTGTATAAAGGTGCCAGTATTTGTACCAATTGAAAGGGTTAAAACCTATCACTATCATCATCAAAGCTAACCCACTAGGCGGTGGACATACTTCAAGTATATAGATATGAAAAAAAACGGATACTCTTCTAGCAATGGCGATAATGTCCACAATTGTAGCGGCGCTATTGACTTGGTGACCACAGTGACGAGCATTGTTGTGGGAAATCGCTGTCTCTGTGGAGAGAGCGGAGGAGGATGGGAGTGAGGACAAGGACAAAGATCCCCCGTGTAGTCGTGACGAACTGTTGGGGCAAGTGACGTTAGCGAGCAGCACCTAAAGGCCGGAACGGCACGCGAAGGGGGGGTGGATGGACAGCACAACGCCCGGCCGCCTTTGTCTCCCCAGTGGCGATGTTTTCACACAACGCCCCCGGTACTCTTTTGATGCTGAGTCGACCTAGGGGAGGCCCAGGACCGATTCAGATGACCGTCAATGGTGTTGGTGGCCGTGAGCGGGTTTCGAGTCGCCGTGTTCTCACGCTCGACACGCACACAGAGGTCACGTTCAAGGTCATCGGCGAGCCGAGCAGCCAGACCTCGAAATCCCGGAAGCCCCACTCCAACAAGGCTCACTCTCCCATGGCGATGCAAAGCCTGCCACACAAACAACAACAACAACACACAGCAACACAAACAAACAATCCGGCGATGCGTAAACAAACGTGCAGAGGAGGAGGAGGGGGACGGACGGACCATGCATGTGGTGTGTGTGTGTACAGGTGTGTGTGTGTGTACAGGTGTGTGTGTGTACAGGTGTGTGTGTGTGTACAGGTGTGTGTCTGTGTATGTACAACGTCGTGAATTTGATTTATTAAAACATTTTACCCAGGTGACTTTACCGAAAAAAAACATAGAGTATGAATCTTTGCAGTCACGAAAACTTTAAATCTAGAATTGTATGTACAGGTGTGTGTGTACAGGTGTGTGTGTGTGTACAGGTGTGTGTGTGTGTACAGGTGTGTGTGTGTGTACAGATGTGTGTGTGTGTACAGGTGTGTGTGTGTACAGGTGTGTGTGTGTGTATGGATGGGTGGGATTGTGTGTCTATGGATGGGTGGGATTGTGTGTCTATGGATGTGTGTGTGCACGGCTGTGTGTATGGATGTGTGTGTACGGGTGTGTGTGTGTGTTTGTAGTGGAGAGCGGTGGTGTAACGGTTAGCACGCTGCGCTACGAACCTGGCGACCCGAGTTCGATTTCCGCTCACGGCCAACACCAGTGACGATTATCTGAACTCCTCTAGGTCGACTCAGCCTCAAATGAGTACGTGGTCCGATGTGTGCACTTCGCCACCAGGGAGGGTTGCAGGTGGAGCGAGGGGTGGGGTTGGAGCGAGGGGTGGGGGTGTTGCTTGTCGCTGCGGCATGCGGCCGAATCATCATGCTCATCATTCATATTCCTCTCTAATAAAACAATATATTATTATTTATCCGAGAATAACCTACCCTACCCTCACACCCCCCCACACGCACCCCCCACACCCCCCCCCATATATTCGCAGGAGCACTTCGAGTGCAGTACCGGAAGTATTACATCGCACAGCGTGACGTAGAAGCGTGAACCCCCAATCTCCCAAACCCCCCCCCCCAAGCGCGGGGCCCAGGGCAGTCGCCTCGATTCGCCGTAATCTCCTCGGGGAGGGCTCTTGCCTGGGAGGGCGGACACGTTTTAATTGGCTGGCGGGCGAGGGGAGCCGTGGTGTTCCCTTTGATGTCGAAGAATTAAATAGAAAAGCGTTTGGGGTTTTTCTCGGTCTAATTATTTGCCAACTTAATTACGATCAATTAGGATCAATGCCTTTAATTTATACGGATATAGCGGCCCCACAGAGGTTCATCGGCTCGATTTTTTGAGAAGGAGAGACGTGATGATGGCGGTGATGGTAGTGGAGGTGGTGATGGCAATGGTGATGATCTGTTTTTGTGTGAGATGATATTTTATCCGTGTGTGCAGATCATGGTGATGATGAGTTATTATTACCATCAAGGTTATCTTTGTTTGGACATTATGACTATAATGCTGCTGTTTGTATATGTACATTACAACATGATGGTGGTTATTATGATGAGTGATTTTGCTGCTGCTGATGATGATGATGGGTAAAACGTAGTAATGAGTGATTTGTACTCGATATGTATTTAAAGCTGACTAATATGTTCATATTATTTTCATCTTGTTTTGATGTTAGGGATACATTACCCCACTGTCTATGTGAAATGTCCACTTATCGATGTCTGTCGTAGTAGTAGCGGTCATCACTCAACATCGATAACACAGCCGGTCGCCACGATGTGGCAGAGACGTCACGACAGCGTTTTGTGCCAGGCTAGGTGCACTTTGAGGCCGTCACGCGAAGTGTGAGAAGGCTTGCTGCTGGCAGGATGAGGAGGACGAGGTCACGGGACAGACCCAGGTATAATGGGTTTCACATCCCCCCCAATATTCAAATATGCTGAAAATGCCCCCCCCCCCAATATATTGCTATAAAATATATTTATATGATTGTGGTTTTGGTTGTACTTTATTAATCCCTAATATCTGCCATTACATACAATGAAACAAGAAAAGGTAAAAAAGAAAAAAAAACAGAGCAATGCAATACAATACACTATTAGACATTATTGTAAAAAATAAGTAAAAAGTCCATCCTATGTGTTAGTGCATTTTTTAAATAGTTTAGGCAGGAAATGGCAGGAAATTCATTTTCAAATTTAGATTTTTTTTTTTGGGGCAGGACCTCCAGACCCCCTGGAAGATTTGGTCCCCCCCAATGTTGACTCCATGGCTACGACCTTGTAGTACACACACACACAGAGGTCGTTATCCAAGGCAAAACTGCCAAGGCAAGATGCACCACCTGTGCTCCCCACTATGCCAACTTGCTGCGTCTTAGCCGCTCAACGCTTTTGCTGAGGCTCCTGGTTAAGCCCCCCCCCCCACCACCCTCCCCACCTCTTGGTGGCACGCTCCAGCTTCAGCGGTATAGTCTCCCGCATCCTTCGCTGAGTGAGCGGTAAATAACCAGACAGTCATCATCATCATCATCGGCAGCAGCAGCAGCAGCATACATCACGATGGTCGAGCGGTAAGGGAGCCATCTCGTGGCAGCACCTGGACATCGATCAGTCAGCCTCCCCCGTCGCATCTGCTGCACGAGATGGAAATTCCTCCGGTGCAGCCGTGGCAAGGTGGGACAGCTTCTTGACGGGGAGGCGGAAGACACAAATAAAACGGAAAAAAAACCGATGATAAAATCGTGTTTTGCGGGCCAGAGGACATCCCTGTCGCGGCCCCAAGGTGGACAGGAATTGGCTCCGACTCCACGCAGCTTCACCCGAGTCCTGCTCGCCGTCACGAGGGTTCCTTGACGATGGCGAGCAGAGACAGATGGGTCGGCAAACATCCCGACAGCATGGATACATATCCAAAGCCCTGGGCTCTCGACGCTTCTGTCGGTTTAAGCTTGAGTTGAAGCTTTCGTGACTGCAGGAATCCACGTAGGTAGAAAACGTGACTTTACCGAAAGAACCAAAGAGTATTGCTTCTGTCGGAGTTTCGCCAGGTCAGTAATAAAGCAGAGATGTAGGGGAACCCCGTGGAATTACTTAGAGGGCTGCTCAAGCAGACGGACAGAGAATATGGCGTTCCTTGCGGCCTGAGACCACATTGGGGCTCCGCAAGGCTCTACTCAGCGTGCCTGGCTAGCAAAGGCGACGTTGAATGCTCCTTGCCAGGACCTTTACAATTAGTTGTGCGCCTTGGTCCAACACCATGTGAGACTAGGCTCTAAGGAAAGCTGTCTCGGGTGTGGACCAATCAACTTCAAGGACAGTGCATATATTATCAGAGTTATGTTTTTTTGTTTGCATTATGACTGCAGGTATTGTGGTCAATGCAAACATGACTCCTTGTAAAAAAAAAGGTGTCAGTTTTGTTGCCAGATAAAAGGGTAAAAAAACAATTATCATATTTTTTACTGGCAAATGAGGTTCCAATGGAGGACCTTTCCAGTTCAAAAACCACATACAAAGACAAAGGTCCCCCCGTTTGGCCATAACATTCTTTATGGCCAAGTGCTGTTAGCAAGCACCTGTGAAGGCCGGCACGATCACACGAGGGGCCAGCACCACGCCCGGCCCCCTTTGTCTCCCTCGTGGCACTGCACCAGGTACTCATTCGAGGCTGAGTCGACCTAGGGGAAGCCCATGCCCGGTTCAGATAATTGTCACTGGCGTTGGTGGCCGTGAGCGAGAATCGAACTCGGGACGCCGTTTTTTTTTGTTTTGTTTCACGCAGCGTGCTAACCGCTGCACCACCGCTCATCACCCACCCACCCACACACAAACACCCACACACAGACACCCACCCACACACACACTCGGGAACCCCCTCCCCCCCACACACACACTGACTGCATGAGCGCCTTGATCACGGCGCTGACTGCAGGACGCACCTTCGGTCTTGAGTTTGTGTTTGGGCTCGAAGGGTTTCACGAGTAATTGTCAGAGAGAGGGGAAGGATGTGGGGGGGGGGCTGGATGTGGGGGGGGGGGTGTGTGGGGGGGCCCCACGGGCCTCTTTTCGTCTCCTCTTCTGGCGTTTGTGAATCTCTCGGAATTCAAAAAACAACCCAGAGGCGTCCGATCACCCTCCCGCAGTCCGCGTCATAAGGAGGTCGTCATGCATTATTTATACTGGCAAGCCCCCCCCAACCCCCACTCACCTACCTACCCACCAGCAACAACAACAACAACCGCCGGTCACCACTAAGTGGCGATGACGTCACCACGGTGCTTGCGCCAGGCTAGGTGCACTTTGAGGCCACGCGAAGCGTCGAAGGCTCGCTGCTTGCGGGAGGTCACGGAGCAGACGCAGGTGCGATGGGTTGACTGACGAGTGGATATCTGTGAAAAAAGATATTCACAACTCATGGGATGCCGCCAATAAAAATGCGTATTCTAATTCTGACTGAGATGACTGGTGAAATGCACCACCCATGCCCTCCACTGTGCCAAATTTCTGCGTTTTAGCCACCCGGCGCTCCGCTCGTTTGTTGTGAGCGTCATTGTTGCTGGAGGGCGACTGCCTCCAGCTGCCCGCTAGCAGCAGCAGCAGCGTCCTTCACGAGCCTCCTCCACCCCTAACGACAAAAAACCAATATCCCTATGAATAATGTAGCGACAACGTTTTTTGCCGAGATATGAGTGATCCCGTAATGCCGCCGCGTCCACTGTATCACTCCGCGTGTCGCCATCGTACCGCTCAACCGCGCAGCTCGAGAGAAAATAGTTCGTCGTCGACTGCTCAGAAACCGCGTTATAACGGGCGGCCCGATTCCGCGTTGTCCCCAATAGGAGCACCGCTTTGTTGCAGTGCCAACACGGAGCCGCTGGCAGGCGTCTCCCTTTGTTTTCGCGACGACGTCGCTGTACGCGACATTGTCCATGCCCCCTAATTCACGCCGAGCCCAACTTTGCACCTTCCTCATATCAAGCTTACGTTAAGCTCGTTAAGACGTTCAATAATTCCCCGTGCTTCTTAACTTTCATTGGTTGGCATAATTTGCCGCGACACCGGAAACATTTAACGCAAATTAATGTGTCGTCCTTCTGCAATGTGCTCCGACTCGCGGCATCAATATCCAGCAAAGAGATCAGCTCAAGCCTCCTGTCAATCACGTGGTCTGTGTGCGACCACGTGCACTCTGAATCCCACCCCCCCCCCTCTCTCCCCACCCCCCTCTCCCCCCTCCCCTCTCCCCACCCCCCTCTCCCCACCCCCCTCTCCCCACCCCCCTCTCCCCAACCCCCTCTCCCCACCCCCTCTCCCCTTCCCCTCTCCCCACCCCCCTCTCCCCTTCCCCCTCTCCCCACCCCCCTCTCTCCCCCTCCCCTCTCCCCCACCCCCCTCCCCTCTCCCCACCCCCCTCTCCCCTTCCCCTCTCCCCCCCCTCTCCCTCCACTCTCCCCACCCCCTGTGGGAACAGACGGTGCTACCCCCTGCAGCGCACTTCCGCTCCCTCCTTCATTCTCTCTCCTCTCATCTCTCTCACCTTGCGCCCCTCTTATCGTCGTCATAATCACCCTCTCATCATCAGCATCATCAACATCATTACCCTCTCACCATCACCATCAACAACTTCTCATCATCACCATCTCCCTCTCATCATAACCACCCTCTCATCATCAGCATCAACACCTTATCATCATCATCATCATCGCCCTTTCATCATCATCATAATCACCCTCTCATCATCAGCATCAACACCTTCTTATCATCATCACCATCGCCCTCTCATCATCATCATAATCACCCTCTCATCATCACCATCAACACCTTCTCATCATCATCATCATCATCGCCCTTTCATCATCATCATAATCACCCTCTCATCATCAGCATCATCACCCTCCCATCATCATTATCATCACCATCAACACCTCATCATCATCACCACCACCACCGTCTCACCATCCCCGACATCCCGCGCGGCCATTCCCTTCTCCCCCCTCCCTCCTCCCCCCTCCCCCTCCCCTCCTCCCCCCTCCCCCTCCCCTCCTCCCCCCTCCCCCTCCCCTCCTCCCCCCTCCCCCTCCCCTCCTCCCCCTCCCCCTCCCCTCCTCCCCCCTCCCCCTCCCCTCCTCCCCCCTCCCCCCTCCCCCTCCTCCCCCCCCTCCTCCCCCCCCTCCCCCCTTCTAACCCCCTCCTCCCCCCCTCCTCCCCCCCCTCCTCCCCCCTCCTCCCCCGCTCCTCCCCCCCCCTCGCTCCCCCCTCCTCCCCCTCCTCCTCCCCCCCTCCTCCCCCCTCCTCCCCCCCTCCTCCCCCCCCCCTCCGCTTCCTGCACCACCGCTTCTCTCCGCCTTGTCTCTCTCCCTGCCGCGCGTCTCGAGCGTCGCTCCCTCCTCGCGCTTCGTCCTCCGTCACCCGCATCCGCTTCCCTCTCCCACTCACCTTGCTGCCCTCCCCCTGTCTGCTGCCCCCCCTCCCCCTGTCTGCTGCCCACCCTCCCCCTGTCTGCTGCCCTCCCCCCTCCCCCTGTCTGCTGCCCTATTGCGCGACTGATGTTCACCCCGTGACCGGCAACGTGGGGCTCCGGGAGCCGCATGCGGTGGTGGCTCTTTAAAGGAACTGCATTGCGCCTCTTGAGATATCGACAAAAAAGTGCTCTGCTCGTTATTTTTGGGTGCAGACCCCTGACTATGGGAGTTCAGATTACCATGGGAGTTCAGTTTACCACGGAAGTCCAGTTTACCATGAAAATCCAGTTTACCACTGGGAGTTAAGTTTACTACGGAAGTCCAGTTTACCACGGAAAATCCAGTTTACCATGGGAGTTCAGTTTACTACGGGAGTTCAGTTTACCATGAAAATCCAGTTTACCATGGGAGTTCAGTTGACCACGGAAGTCCAGTTTACCACGGAAAATCCAGTTTACCATGGGAGTTCAGTTTACTACGAGAGTTCAGTTTACCACGGAAAATCCAGTTTACCATGGAGTTCAGTTTACTACGAGAGTTCAGTTTACCATGAAATTCCAGTTTACCATGGGAGTCCAGTTTACCATGAAAATCCAGTTTACCACGGAAGTCCAATTTACCATGGGCAATCGGGCCCTCTTGTTGTTTTTTCTTCCTTTCCGACCCCCCCCCCCCTTCCTCTAACCCTCTTCCCACCCACGTTCCCACGGTGCGGTGCCACATCAATTTTTTTGCAAACATTTTTAAATTTAAAATTGGCATCAATATTTACTTCGGCCTTAATTGCTCAAATAGAGTAACTGTGTTGGGGAAACCAGATCTTGCCGGGTTGCTCTTCAACAAGCCTCGTTGGCCCCGTGTCGCGAAATCTATTTGTGTAATCTCGGCGTGGCCGGGCGGCTCCATCTTCGTGAAGTGGGCTTTCAACAGATTGCATTTATTCTCATTACACGCCGAGATGGCAACAGCTTGGACGGCTGCATCTGTTTCCACTGGAACACAATGCGCCGGTAATAATCCACAAACGCCACGCGTAATGGTATTCGATGTGCATTTTTTCCCATTTATGGAATCAACAACGTGATCATTAACCACGCATTGAAAACTACGAATTACAAATAATTGCGTTTTCGTGAGTTATGTGTACCTGTATCATTTTCCGTAGAACTAGATAAACCACGTGTTTATTTTAAAGAGAGAGAGAGAGAGGCGGTTCTTGGTCTAAATACGTCTGGAAATTCGCCAGCATTGGGTCAAGCGAGCATGTGCCACTGCTGATGATGAGACACTGCATGTCGAAACCGGTCCACGCAGAGGATTGCTTGTCTTGAATCAATGCTGCTCATATGATGGTCACCTCGAAGGCCGTGTGGCTGATGAATGATGACGACGATGATGAGATGTATGAAATATTTATCTACATTAAATGTTTTTTTTGGTGAGACGACAATATGAAGGAGACACGCGGTCTGATAACACTGGTCAACACACTTTTTCTGGCATAATGTATTCCAACGGGTTTAATGTAATTTTGGGGTGCTGATTCCAAATCTGGCATCAGTTTTTGTCTATCACATCAGGTTTTTGAGATATCAAATATTGCATTTTCAATAAAAACTGCAGAAGAAAATATTAAATAAATGTGGATATCTACATAAAATGATATTATAAACACACTATCCTAAAAATACAGCACCATATTTTAACACTAAAGCAGTCACTGACTCGCAACAACTTGCAATCATAAGTGACAGTTAATTTCGGGTAAAATCAATGAAAATGGGGTATGCCGATAGCATAAAATGAGATTTGGAATCAGCACCCTGAAATTAGTCTAAAACAGCTGCAAAAGTCCAGGCCGTAATTTTTTTTTTGTTGACCAGTGTAATAATTATCAATGTTATCTTTTGCTTAGAATGGGATTGCTTTCTCACGGGATTGACCTCGACATTGTTGAGCCTCTGTGCGTTTTTTTAATTCTCTGTTATCATCCTGAAGAGATTATTAAAATGGGTATCTAATTCCGACAATTAGTTGTGTCTCCCTCGTAGAATACAATAATGATTGAGGCATATCATCCCAGATTTGAAGCTTTCGTGACTGCAAGGATTCATACTCTTAGGTTTTTTCGGTAAAGTCACGTAGGTAAAAATAAATAATAAAACAAAAAATAATAGAAAAAATAATATAAATAAAATGATTTCTATTATTATGCATATCATCCCATTGATTGTGGCGTTGCAATTGGGTGTGAACACCTATTAGCTCGGTCCGCTAATGTCGATCAAACAGCCGGTCCCGATTCTTTTGATGATGATGATGATGATAATTCAGATGATTTCAACTCGCAACATCGCACCGCACGCTGCACGCCATTTGCTCGCGCTCATAGAGAGAGAGAGACAGAGAGACAGGGAGAGACAGATACAGAGGGAGAGACAGATTGAGAGAGAGACACAGAGAGAGACAGAGAGACGGAGTGAGAGAGAGACAGAGTGAGAGAGAGAGAGACACAGATAGAGACAGAGTGAGAGAGAGACAGAGAGAGACAGATACAGAGGGAGAGACAGATTGAGAGAGAGACACAGAGAGAGACAGAGAGACAGAGAGAGACAGATACAGAGGGAGAGACAGATTGAGAGAGAGACACAGAGAGAGACAGAGAGACAGAGAGAGACAGATACAGAGGGAGAGACAGATTGAGAGAGAGAGACACAGAGAGAGACAGAGAGACAGAGAGAGACAGATACAGAGGGAGAGACAGATTGAGAGAGAGACACAGAGAGAGACAGAGAGACAGAGAGAGACAGATACAGAGGGAGAGACAGATTGAGAGAGAGAGACACAGAGAGAGACAGAGAGACGGAGTGAGAGAGAGACAGAGTGAGAGAGAGAGAGACACAGATAGAGACAGAGTGAGAGAGAGACAGAGAGAGACAGATACAGAGGGAGAGACAGATTGAGAGAGAGACACAGAGAGAGACAGAGAGACAGAGAGAGACAGATACAGAGGGAGAGACAGATTGAGAGAGAGACACAGAGAGAGACAGAGAGACAGAGAGAGACAGATACAGAGGGAGAGACAGATTGAGAGAGAGAGACACAGAGAGAGACAGAGAGACAGAGAGAGACAGATACAGAGGGAGAGACAGATTGAGAGAGAGACACAGAGAGAGACAGAGAGACAGAGAGAGACAGATACAGAGGGAGAGACAGATTGAGAGAGAGACACAGAGAGAGACAGAGAGACGGAGTGAGAGAGAGACAGAGTGAGAGAGAGAGAGACACAGATAGAGACAGAGTGAGAGAGAGACAGAGAGAGACAGATACAGAGGGAGAGACAGATTGAGAGAGAGACACAGAGAGAGACAGAGAGACAGAGAGAGACAGATACAGAGGGAGAGACAGATTGAGAGAGAGACACAGAGAGAGACAGAGAGACAGAGAGAGACAGATACAGAGGGAGAGACAGATTGAGAGAGAGACACAGAGAGAGACAGAGAGACGGAGTGAGAGAGAGACAGAGTGAGAGAGAGAGAGACACAGATAGAGACAGACTTTTGACTTTTAGGGCAACTTTATTCCCTCCTGCGCAATTGCGCCGGAGTCATTTTTTTTTTTTTAGCCCTAGCGGCTGGAGACAGCGAACAACGGCACAGTGCGCCACATTTTGACGCGCAGCGCCAGTATCGCGTCGCCGTTTTCCGCCGTCCTCCGAGGCCAACCCGTCACAGAGTTAAAAGTCAGTTTTCCGTCTGCCACGGTGCAGAGGGCCTGACCGGCCCCCCACCTCTCGCAGAAAACGGCGTGGTCGTCGCCCACGTGCGCATGGTACGCGTATTCCAGTCGGAGCCGCGCTTTGACAAGTCCGCGCGTCGTCGCCACCGCCGAGCAGCCGGCATCCGACGCGCCAGCCTGTTTTTTCTTTCGGGTTTTGTAAATAGCCATTTTGGCTTGTGCACACACGAAACTCAGGAGGTCGTGGCTTTTGTTGGGTAGGTACGGCACCCCGTACACGAACCAGTTCTTCTGGAACCTCAACCCCAGTTTTGTCGAGATGTCCCTCAAGAGCTTGAACAGCGGGGACAGCCGCGCGCACCCCATATACTGGTGCGCCAGGTCTTCTTGCACGCCGCAGAACACGCACCGGTCTGATGCCTCCGGGGTGATCTTATTCTGCCACGCTGCCGAAGGCAGCGTCCAATGGAGCAGCCTCCACTGCAGGTCCCCGCAGCGTTTGGTGACAGGGGGCCTGTATAGGCGGCCCCATTGGGGGGTGGCCGCGCCCGATGGTGCCAAGGCGCTCCTCCACCTGGTGTCTGGGAGCTCCGCCAGCTCCCGGCAGCGCAGCGTCTTCACGCTGCACGCGTACAGCGCTCCTTTCAGCGCGCTCCGAAAGGGCACGCTCTGGCAGCTCCCGAGTTTTAGTATTTTTTCGGAGTCGTCACGCCCGGCGGGCCGGGTGCAGGTGAGCCGCAGCTCGGGGAAGGAGGGAGGGGGGGCGCCGTCTTCGGGCGCCACGAGCCGCAGCCGCAGCTCCCGCATCGCCCCGAGCGCCGCCCGCAGCAGCTTTTCCCCGGCCAGCACGGTGCGGAGTCCGGCGGCGCCGCTGACGTCGGCCGCGGACCTCCACGCTGGGTGCCGGTCGCGGTCCTGCACCAGGTCTCCCACCGCCCGTATCCCCGCCGAGGTGAAGCGGTGGGCCAGCGTCACTTCCTCCCGGATCGCGGCGAAGCGGCCGTTGATAAACAGCGGCTCGCGCAGAAACTGCTGGAGCGTGCATTCCGGGTCTCCCCTCTCCCAGGCCAGACTGCGCCATGCGTCCAGGAGGCTTCGGTGGAAAGCCGGCAGCCCCGCGTAGTCGACCCGGGCCAGGTCTAACAGGAAGATTTCTCTCCCGTAACCCAGGCCGCCCCCGGCGCCTCTCAGCAAGGCGAGGGTGGGTGCCACCCAGGGCAGGGTCTCTCTGCCGTACAGCAGTCGCTGCACGGTCTGCAGCCTGAAGGTCAGGACCCTGGCGTGGATGTCCACCAGGCCCTGGCCGCCCTCGCCCACCGGCAGTCGGAGGACTCCCGGCCGCAGCCAGTGCTTTCCTTGCCACGTGAAGCGGGTGAGCGAGCGGGCTGCTCCTCCGAGTAACCACTCCGGGGGCTGGAGGGTCTTCGCTCTGTGCCACAGCACCGCGGCCGCCAGATTGTTGCCCACCAGCACCCGCCCCCTGAAGGACATCGCCGGGGCGAAACGCGCCCATGCCGCCAACCTGGCCTCGAACCGGTCCCCCAGTTCGGCCCAGTTTCGCTGGGTGACGTCGGGCCCTCCGAGGTGGACGCCCAGGTACCGGACACCGTCGGTCCGCCAGGCGACGCCTCCCGGGAGGAGCACCGGGCACGCTGCTCCCTGCGGCCCCAGGCGCAGAGCCGAGGTCTTTGCCCAGTTTATTCTGGCGCCGGACGCCGCCTCGTAGGTCGCCACCGCTCGGCCCAGCGCAGCCACGTCGTGCGCGTCCGTGGCGACCACACACAGGTCGTCCGCGTACGCCGATACCCTGATGATCGCCCCCTCGGGGCCCGGCACCCTGTACCCCGACAGGGAGAGCTGGAGGCGGCGCACGAGGGGCTCGATGACCAGGGCGTAGAGGAGGCCCGACAGCGGGCACCCCTGTCTGACTCCGCTCGCCACGGGGAAAGGGGCGCCGAGCTGCTGGTTAACCTTCAGCAGGCTCGACGCACCCGCGTACAGGAGCCGCACGCGCGACCTGAACGCCGGCCCAAACCCGGACGCGGCGAGCAGCTCTTCCATGAAGTGGTGGCTGACCCGGTCGAAGGCTTTCTCCTGGTCGAGGAAGAGGAGGCCCACGTCTGTTCCGTCCCTCTCCGCCAGTGCGATCATGTCCCTGACCGTGCTCACGTTGTCGTGCAAGCACCGGCCAGGGATGCAGTAAGTTTGTTCGGGGCGAACAAGCTGGCTCACCACCGACTTCAGGCGGTTGGCCAACACCTTTGCAAAGATCTTATAGTCGGCGCATAGAAGGGACACTGGCCGCCAGTTTTCGATGCGGCGCAGGTCTCCTTTCTTGGGCAGCAGGGTGACGACGGCCCTCCGGCAGCTCTGAGGGAGCACCCCCTTCCGCAGGCTCTCCTCAAGGACCTCCAACAGGTGCGGCGCGAGGTCGTCCCAGAAGGCCGCGTAGAACTCGGACGGGAGGCCGTCGATGCCCGGGGCCTTGCCGGCCGCGAGCCCTCTCATGGCGGCGTAGAGTTCCTCCTGCTCGACGGGGGCGTCCAGGCGTTCGCTCTCGGATTCCTCGAGGACAGGGCACCCATCGAGTAGATCCCGAGTTGCTTCACGGCACGAATCCCTGGCCTGGAAAAGGTCGCAGTAAAACTCCCTCGCGAGTCTTGCCATCTGGCCCTCCTCCGTTATCACCTCCCCCCTCGGGGTCTGCAGGCACGAAATGATTCTGTTTTTCTGGGGTTTATGTTGCAGCCGAAAGAAAAATTTCGAGGGGGAGTCCATGCACGTCAGGTGCTGCATTTGACGTTGAATGAACGAGCCGTTCGCCTGTCGGTCTGTGACGGCCCTGAAGAGCAGCTGCTTCTCCAGCAGCACTCTCCCCTTGCCGTCGTGCGTGCTCTGGGCCGACCCCAGCTCCGCCTCGAGGAGCAACAGTTCGTCCTGTAGACGTCTGACCGCATCTTCCCTAGCAGAGGCTTGCGGGTTGCGGAGCTGCAGGCAGAGCGCCCGTACCTGCGCCTTTACATGCTCCCACCATCGCAAGACGCCGTCGAAGCTGCTCTTGGCGGCCACCCAACGAGCCCAGCAGGCCCTGAAGGCCTCTTTGAAGGCTGCGTCCTCGAGCAGCCGAGCGTCGAGTTTCCAGTAGGCGCTGCGGCGCTCTTCTTTAGGGACGCGCAGCAGCAAGGAGACCATGTGATGGTCTGAAAACCCGGACGGGATGATCCTGCTCTCGCCGAGCAGGTTAGTGTTTGCGGCGCTGACGTACAGCCGATCGAGCCTAGCAAGGCTTATGTTCCCGTGAAAGTCGCAGCGACACCACGAGTACTGCCGCTGCGCGGGTCGGTGCAGGCGCCACGCATCCCGCAGCCCCAGCCTCCGCACCACGTCGGCCCATGCCCGCGCTGATTCTGGGTGAGGCTCGGCGCCGTTACGGTCGAGGGTCGGGTCAAGGGTGCAGTTGAAATCCCCCCCCACGACCGTCAGCACGTCGTCCGTGTTGTTCACCTCCAGGCTATCCCGCAGCGTGCCCGAGAAAAGGAGGCCTCTTTCGCGGCTCTTGCTCGGCGCGTACACGTTCCAGCACCGCATCCTGGTGCCGCTGAAGGCAAAGTCCGCTGATATTAGATGTCCTTTAACGATCTCCCTGAAGACCACGCCCTCGGGGACAAAGTTTGGACCGAACACGATCGCGACACCTGCACAGTTCTCCTCGCCGTGGCTGAAAAAACAGGAACGGCCGCCCAGGAGGTGCTGTCGCTGATCCTGCAGAGCATTGTCCAGGTGTGTTTCCTGCAGGAAGGCCACGTCGACCTTTTGGTCTTCGAGGAAGCAGCACATGCGGTGCCATCTTCTGTCGCTGCGGACGCTGTTGCAGTTTAAGGTGGCTATCCTTACACCCGAAGCCATTGTGATGGATGTGGGGAGTGACAGCACACGAGGGCACTACGGTGGAGAGGGGAGAGAGGCGATCTCTTGCCTCACCTTCTTCAACACCCCTTTCAACCGGTATACTTCTTGCGGAGTGAAGAGGTGCGGCGCAGGATCTTTCTGGATCCTCCGTACCGTCTCTTCGAGGCCGTGTCCATCAGGGAAGGAGTCCAGAACACGGACTTTGCGCCGATTGTAGGTGCTTCTCAGATAGATGAGAGACAGAGTGAGAGAGAGACAGAGAGAGACAGATACAGAGAGAGAGACAGAGACAGAGAGAGACAAAGTGAGAGAGAGACACAGAGAGACACAGAGAGAGACAGTGAGAGAGAGACACAGAGAGAGACAGAGACAGATACAGAGAGAGAGAGAGACAGAGACAGAGAGAGACAGAGTGAGAGAGAGACACAGAGAGAGACAGAGACAGATACAGAGAGAGAGACAGAAACAGAGAGAGACAGAGACAGAGTGAGACAGAGTGAGCGAGAGAGACACAGAGAGAGAGACAGAGACAGAGAGAGACAGTGAGAGAGAGAGAGACACAGACAGGGACAGATACAGAGAGAGAGAGACAGAGAGAGAGACACAGAGTGAGAGAGACACACACAGAGAGACAGAGACAGAGAGACAGACGGAGTGAGAGAGAGACAGATGACAGACATGTGGGAGCAGCAGCAGTCGGCACGCGGCGTGGAGTCAGCGCTACTAACGATTGCCTCAGCTCTGGCGTCCTCTGCATCAGAATCAGAATATTGTATTTATACTGCAGGAGGAATCCGATGAGCTATGAAGCTCTTTTTCACAGGTGTCCAGTTAGGGGGCACGGGGTAAGAACGATACAACAACAAACAATACAGAAACGCGACACGAGTGCACAGTATAGGAACGTTATACAACATCACTTTGCAAAAAATATACGAATAAAACTACATTTTATATATTTTATATTACCAGGTAAAGCCCACTGATCTATTAACTTGTTTTTCAGAAGCGACCTGGTCACAAGTGATCGCTCAACACGTGATAAGCAACTTCTTTGGGCTATCATTTGGGACCAATTCGTTTCTGAAAATGAGCTCTATACACAGAGTGCTTCAAAAAAATGTTAACGCTTACATGGGACAATAGTTTTTAATGGGAAAAAAACGGATAATACTACACTGTGACACGATAACAAACGTGATGTTAACAGCTTCAAAAAGTCAAAGTGTCTACCCATTTATCTAATTGGTTCTTTCGGTAAAGTCACGTAGAATGGAAATAATAAAATAAAAAAAATAAAAAATAATAAAATAATTATCACGACGTTTCGGCCACAACGCAAGTAGCCGTCCTCAGGTGAAGAACAGGTCTGTCGAGAAGACTGTCTTCTCGACAGACCTGTGAGAATTATTTTATTATGTTTTATTTTTATTATTTTATTACTTCCATTCTACGTGACTTTACCGAAAGAACCAAGAAGATGAATCCCTGCAGTCACGAGAGCTTTAAATCGAAATTTAGGTCTCCCCATTTGTTCGCCATCGTTGGTCAACGCGTGCCTGGAATCATCTTCAGGTGGTCTCCAGACCCCGAGAGGCACACACATTTACCGTGGCATTTGTTGTAAATTCTCACAAGTGTCAACATTTCGTTTTTAAGCAATTCGGCGCGGCTTTACCTGGCAAACACCAAAATCATATCGGGCGCTCGCTAAACGGGGCGATGCCAGTGACCCCAGCGCACGATGCGATGAACCCAGCGTCCATCGTGGTGGATCGTGGTCAAAGAAGGATGCCCGTGATCGAGCCGGCGTGAACAAAAAACAAAAATGCCGCTCCGTCGGACCTTGCGTGGATTTTGGCGAGGGTCTACGGGGCATCTGTGGAAAAGAGCTTCACGGCTCATCGGATTTCTCGAGTCTAAATACATATCCCGATGATTCTGAGATCATTGACGTGTCATCTGAGCGGACTGTTCGCGATCTCGGACGCGGAATCTCCTGTCTCTCTCTCTCTGTCTCTCCGTCGCGTGTCATTTACGGGCTCAGAAAAGTGAAAGTGAGTGAGGGGTGGGGGTGGTGGGGGTGTGTGTGGTGGGGTGTGGTTGGTGGGGGTGGTGTGTGTGGTGTGGATGTTTGTGGAATGTGTGGTGTGGGTGTGGATTGGTGGTGGTGTGTGTGGATGGTGGGTAGTGTGTGTGGTGGGTGTGGGTGGTGTGGTGTGGTTGGTGGGGGTGGTGGGGAGTGGTGGCGCAGCGGTCGACTCAGCCTCAAACGAGCACAGCGCCTAATGCGGTGGGGGGTGTCACATCGTCACTGACAGCACTTGCCCCAACCGTCTGTAATGTTTATACGGAGGATCTTTGTCTTTGGTGTGTGCAGAGGGGGTGGGGGGGGGAGAGCGGTGGCGCAGTGGTTAGCGGGATGCACTACCACGAAACCAGGGCCCTGAGTTCGATTCCCGCTCACGGTCACCAACGCCAGTGACGATTACCTGAACCGATCCTAGGACTCACCTAGGTAGACGCAGCCTCAAATGAGTACAGTACCTAGTGCCGTGGTTAAACATCAGTCAGTAGAGAGACAAAGGCGGCCGGGCGTGGTGTTGGCCACCCAACCCCCCGTTTGCCGTGCCGGTCTTCATAGGTACTCACTAATAGCACTTGCCCCAACAGTCGGTTAAGCCTACACGGGGGGTCTTTGTCTTTGCCTGTTCTCTGGAGGATTCCCCCTCGCCCCTCCCCCCGCCCCCCGCAAGCCGCTCACTCATCCAATTGAAAACATTTTTTTGCGTTAATTAAACGGCCGCTGACGGAGCAGCCGAACAATAGCAACGCGGGTTCCTGTGCAGGAGAGATAGGGATACTCATAGGTGCACACACACACACAAGACAAAGGTCCCCCGTGTAGCCTTAACAGACTGTAGGGGCAAGTGCTGTTAGCGAGCACCTATGAAGGCCGGCACGGCACACGAGGGGGGTGGGTGGCGAACACCACGCCCGGCCGCCTTTGTCTCCTTGGTGACGATGTTTACACATCGCACCAGGTACTCATTTAAGGCTGAGTCGACCTAGGGGAGGCCCAGGTCCGGTTCAGATAATCGTCACTGGTGTTGGTGACCGTGAGCGGGAATCGAACCCGGGTTGCCAGGTTCGTAGCGCAGCGCGCTAACCGCTACACCACCGCTCCCCCGACAAATAGGTGCACACACACACACACACAAGACAAAGTTCCCCCGTATAGGCTTAACAGACTTTTGGGGGCAAGTGCCGTAAGCGAGTAGTACCTTTGGAGACACGGCACACGAGGGGGGGTGGGGGGGGGCTGAGTCGACCTAGTTGAGGCCCAGGACCGGTTCGAATATTCCTCACTGTGTCTGCGCGTGCTCATGATCATCGCTGGCAGCCGCACTGCAGCTGTGCGAGGCAACTCTTCCACGCGATCGCCACCCGCTCTCAGCAGTTCAACCGACGAGGTCATCTCTGCCGTGCGCTTCGTGAGCTGTCGGGGGGGTTAACGGGTCGCCGTGCGCACCTCCTCGGCAGACGGAATATCGGCCGCCGTTTAGCGCGGTCGGCTGTGTAGGGCTACGAAATAAGCTTAACGCACACGCGTACACGAGCCAGACACTTGTAGGGCGACTGGCTGATTTGAGGCCAGGGCAAAGGTCAGCCCCGGGCTTACGCGAAGATCATAATATATGGGACTCGGGGTGGGGCGGGGGTTATCTTTTCTCACACCAGCGAACCTCATAGAATTTGCTCAACAGAATCCGTTGAACCTCTTTTTCCCGGGAGCACAGAAGTCTTCTCCCCGCCGAGGATGGTAATTGGTGCGGTGCTGAACATTACCAAAAGGCACGTTCGCTTATCTGTTACTCATTCTTCAATATATTAATGTTTGTGTCTTCCGACCGCATGGTGACATTCCGACAATGATCACGACGTGTTTTACAGGGTTGGCCAAATATTGACCCCTGTAAATAAACGAAACTGAGGGTGGCAGGAAACGAGCGGGTGGGGTTTGCGTGTTTAATTTGTGTACGTTGAAAGTTTCTTTCAAGAGCGATGCAAAATAACAACGTAGCCTTTTAACCTTTCTGGCAAGAACAAGGGAGGTGTTAAGTTGTGCGAACACCAAATGGACACAGACACACCTATTGCAATGAATGAACCACACGTACTTGTGGCAATACACGCAAACACACACGCTCCGACAATATACCCATTGTCTTTGAAACTGATTCGCCTACATCAGAGACAACCTTCTTTGTATGGCCTTATCTCACCACCAGTGGGACAGTTGTGATAGCGAACTGCTGAGGCAGTTTCCATTGCCTCAGTAAACACGTGACCACCGCTAAACCCACGGTGGCTCGGAGATGTTAACTACCTCGCCTGGTATACAGGAGGTCGTGGGTTCGATCCCGACCCTGACGCCTGCTGCCGTATATTTGGAGTTTGCGTGTCTCTCTCACCGTGGTTGCGTGGATTTTTCTCTGTGTTCTCCGTGGTTTTCCCTCCACGTTTAGAATCAATAACATGCATTTATAGAGTTTTGGCTGCTGTAAGTGTCCACGTGATTGTGCCATTTCATTGAGCTTTTATTTGTGGCCAGGTCGCTTCTGGAAAAAATCTACATAGCTCAGTGGGCCTTACCTGGTAGAAATGTTTTTTTTTATAGTTTAGTTCAAATCCTCCAAACCTCCAGGCGATTTCCCCGCTTTCAACTTTTACCACCAAGCCAAAAAACCAGGGCCACTTTGTGGGTTTTAACGGCGATCTAGGCGGAAGAGTCTACCACTAACAGATGACGAGCCGATGCTCAGTGGACAGATCAGCTCCACGTTAGGTCCTTCGTGTCAAAGGACGTGGGCCTTTATTCGTCAATGCCGCCACGATGTAGTCCAGCAGATGCTCTTGCTAGAATCCGGTGTGCACCCAAGATGCTGTGCCGACACGCCGATGCCGGAACAGCGTGCTGGTGATCACAAGCCCACGGTCTGCCCTCCTACCGTTGGTTATTGAGTGATCCAGCCCATGCGTTCCAATCACTCCTTGCCCAAGTGCTAGCGTCACCACCCGCTCGGGCATCAAAGTCACCCAATAAGACGACTCTGTCGCGAGTGGCCACTATAGCCAGCAACAGCTCAGAGAGGTGGTTCACAGAAGATTCATCAGCCTTGCCTGCATCCCTCCGCGAATGTCCATCATCGGTGGGTGGTGGGGGAGGATGTAGGCCACTATCAACATCCATCACCTCGTGTTTATTGGAAGTAAAGAGGCTATAACAGAGCCTTGGCCTCGCTTCTTCCCACACCTGAGCACCGCCGCTCCCACGTCTCGTTCATTGTTTTATACGGACGCAGTCATTGCATAGCTGTCAACGCATAGGGGTTACCAGTATTCTTGTGCATGGATATTGCGTTTCCAGGTCCATACGGTGTACAGCCGTTTCAATACGGACAAAACGTGTTTTTTTTTATATTTGTTTGCGTTTCTCCCATGTAGGATGAACGTTGAGATTTTTAAGGGCACAGGGTGACCAACAAGGTTTGAATTGGTCTGTAATAAGGTAGGGCACTGATAAGAGGTTGACCGGTATGAAATGCGCTGATTGTAGCAACTGCATGGGCATCTCGTTCTCTCTCTTACTCAACATTGCCTTGCAGGCAGCACGCTGAGAGGCTTGCGGAGCCCCAATGTGGCTTCAGTCCAGGGCAGTCATACACCGATGTCATACTCTCTGTCCATCTAAATCCCGCAATAGGTGAAGCGAATTCCAACAGCTTCTACATCTCTGCTTTATTGACTGCGACAAGTTTGTTTGATGGCACCAATAGGGCGGGTGAAAGTTTTGGTTGTTATTTTTTTGTGTACTTTCGTGGGTCACTGACCCTCAGGTATCTTCTCGATGGCGGCGGTGGGTAGGCTCGGTTGAAGCCGAATTGACGGGTGTCACATCCAATTGCTGTTCACCTTGGAGTGTGACAGGGAGTCCTCTGGCACCCCCTACGCTCGCTTTTCCTTGGCGTGTACGAGGCGGATTTTCCATCGGGTACAGATACAATGGGGAGGCTGATTGATGCCTGGCTATTGTCATGGGGAGGCTCCTTACCGGTCAAGTTTCGTTATTGATGGTGACGATCTGCTAATTGCTGCTCACTCTGAGATTTCTGGTAATTGAGAAGCTCGGCCGATGAATCTTGAGCAGTGCCATTAAGACGTCGGGAGTTACCGTCAGCCCCACTAAAACAAAGCACCTGCCTGGTTTTTTTTATTCCATGAAACACTCCACCCCTGCCTCAGCTCCTTAAATAACGGGACAGTTGTGGAGAGAGTGGACGAGTTTCCCGTGCTTTTGACAGTCAGCTCACGCACGTGTGTATGTTGCAATTGGTTTGCACCCTACATAGCCAACCATGCAAATCGGAGATGTGCAGGAAGGACAATACACTAAACACAAAATGCAGTTCTAAATACATTCGTTTTCAATCTAGATTTAAAAGTGCAACACTCCCAATGGCTTCCTAATACCAGATAGAGTTAGCTCAACGGGCATGGCACGGGCTGGAGAAACGATGGGCTGATGCGATAAAGAAGGATGTGGAGCTGAGAGGACTTGCTGGTCCCAGCAGTGTCAAGATCGGCCTCCCTGGAGGAGGCTCGTGATTTGCACTAACGGGCAGTTGAAGGCAGTCGCCCTCCAACAACAACGGAGGGCAGAGGAGCGACACTCGCAACAACGGGCAGAGCGCCGGGCAACTTAATCGCAGCAAGTTGGCACAGCGTAAGGGTACAGGTGGTGCATCTGCCAGTCAACCCATGGCACCTGGGTCTGTCACGTGACTTCCGATCAGTTAGTCCTCATCGCATCACCTTGCCTGGCACAAGCACCGGGGGTGATATCACCACGATTTAGTGGTGGTAAATGGCCACCATTGTTGATGTTGTTTTGTCTGTGTGTGTTTTACGTATGTGTTTTTAACAGCACATGCCCCATGAGCCTGTTAAGGCTATATGGGGGATATTTTCTGTAGGGACGCTACTAGGTAGACAAAGGTGGCTGGGCGTGGTGCTGGCCTTCCACCCACCCGTTTACCTTGCCGGCCTTCATAGGCGCTCCTTACTAACAGCACTCGCCCCAACAGTCTGTTCAGGGGTATCTTTGTTTTCGTTGTAAGTATGCATATGTTTTGCGCGGGCGTGTGTCTGTCTATGCGTATCTGTCTATCTGTGTCTAGATGTGCATCCATCTGTGCACCTAGCCTGGCACAAGAGCTGTGGGTAATGTCACCGCCACTTAGTGGCGAACGACGGTTGTTGTTGATAATGATAGAACAACACACAACTGGGCATCTGTGAAACTACTGGACATCCGCGAAAAACAGAGCTATTAAGCTTTCATTGGATTCCTCCAGTATAAAAATAGATTCCGAGCGTCTTTGGTAATGGTCACGATCGGGCAGCCGTTCCTGGGGCAATTCTTTCACGCGCGGACGTCCAAAACACAACCAAAGCCAATTATAACTCCGAAAGAGAGTCAGCGTCGTTATCAGCGCCGTTTCAAGTAGGGAACTCGTGGGGGTTTACAAAACAAACGAGACAAAAAATGTCGCACAAATTAATCAAAGCAGCGATTTACATTCCACGCTGTTCCGTAACTTTGTAAGCTTTAATTGTTCAATTGTCCACGCGCGCCAGGCGTGACTCGTATCTCTATAATCTGTCCATGGTCCCAAGCAAAAGAAAAACATCTCGTGCTAAATCTGGCCCCGACATTCATCTCTGTCCAAATCCCTATTTGACTCTCCGTCCCTATCCAACGCACGCCTTGAATGGAACCGCCGACAGGCCCTATTTACACGCTTGGCGCTTTCAAGAAACAAAAACACCCGTTCCTACAATTAGCTAGAATTTAATTTTCCCCATCATTTCTTGAGATGGATGTGGTCAGCAGTGGATTGACCACGTTCGGTGGTGTATGAATTTCATGCTGTATTGTCATTTATTGCCGCTGGGAAACGTTGGCCTTGAAAGGTGTACAGGTTGATGGACAAAAATTACGTTTGTAAATATTTAGGCTTTTTTGTTTTTACGAATGTATCATGTATATGTTTAAAAATTCCATCATTTATTTATGGCTTCACTATAAATTGACAAAGTGAACAGTGCACCCCCACCTTGCGGCAGAGAACCGTATCTGCGAGATGATTATATCACAGGACTACTTATGAGGGCCCTGCGATCGCCCCCCCATCCATACCAGGTGGCGCTGTGCCGTGTCACGTGCCCCACGATCGAGTCACCCTCGCCCCATGTCGATCTAACTCACTTAGGCGGCCTGTGGCCTCGTCTGTGCCTGCTGCACGTATTTCATTCTCTGCTTCTATTACCTTAAATCTACAGGAAATGCCACCTCTGCAGGCCCCACACCAGAGGTCGCAACCATACCCTACCCGATACCCGGCTACCCGTACCCGGGTACGGGTAGACCGTGAGTCACTGGTGAGTAACTGTTTGTCACTCATTTCCCAAAGTCTTGTCTCTTCTCACACTTCAAGTTCCTAGAATCAACCCACCCGCGCCTGCAACATGGCTTCATCCTATAGGTCGCAAACAGGTACCCGATATCCGTACCCTACCCGTACCCGGCCGGGTACGACTACCCATTTGCGACCCTGGTGCGGCCGGGTACGGGTAAGGAATCAAAACCCGTTTGCGACCTCTGCCCCACACCTTCCTCTGTATGCCCCGCCTCTTCCTGCGTAGGCCCCGCCTCTTCCTGCGTATACCCCGCCCATATCTATGGGCACAGGGTTGGGCCTGCAAGAGTAGTAGAGGTGGGGCAGCTTCACGATTACCAATATACCTCTTCAAACAATATAATAATAGTGATAGGTATTTTTCTTCATTATCATAGTGGAATTGTATCGCAATTAAACGGTAAACCAAATGTGTTGCGATAAATTGCTGTTGCTGCAGCAGCTAAAATACGAACAGTGGATATCAACGGGAGCCATCGTGTGGACCGACATAAACAACCGTCATCGGAATGTGGAATTTCAACCGCTGGCTTGTGCGAGTGTGTGGACCCACTTGGATGACGAGGGTTGGGTGGGTGTGTGTGGCCATTGAGATATTAGACAATTACCATGATGTGTCACGGTTTCAGTCCGGTTTTCGTTTTCTGATTACATCTATAACAAATGTCCCATCACGTACTTACCCCAGCGTACGAGTCACCCATGCTATCCTTCGCCATCCCGACCATGCGTCCCACCCATCACAACCCCCTGCACATCGTGGCCACACTCATTAGGAGGCATAACCGTGCATGAGAAGACCCAAAGAGCTTCGTGTGGAGCGAGAGGCCAGGCGACTTTCCACACAGCGTTACTCACGCCGCAGATGAAAACAATAACGCCGCTCGACTGATTCAAAGCGAGGCCTCCGCTGCCAAACCAGAGCCAATCATATGCACACTGCCCAAGTGTGGGTTTTGGTTCAACCATCGAGCAAAGACGGTGGTCACCGCTTCGCATGTTTTCAGATGCGATTCTGCGGCCGTCTGGAACGCTCTCTTCCTTCCGATATTAGGAAACCACTGGAACTGTGCACTTTTAAATCTAGATTGAGAACTCATTTCTTTAGAACTGCTTGTTGTGTTTAGTTTGTTGTCCTTCTCCCCGCACCTCTGATTAGCGCGGTTGGCTACGTACGGTGCGAAATAAGTTCAATATAGGTACACACGTACTTTGTTGATTTTGCGCTGATTTTTTGCCAAATCAATGGAATGTGGGAGTCCATTGATCTGGTCTGATTTGCAGCTGTAACCTGTGACATCAGGATATTTGTTGCTGTCTTTTATTAGTTGTATAAGTTAAACCTTTGTCAGTATTGTACATTGAATAAATGTATGCAAGAGGTCGTCAATTGTCGACGACATATTCTTAGATGACTTTATCTAATACCTCGCCAGAACATTGAGGATGCACTCAAATAATCATTGTCAATACATAAATTGTCAGAAATTAAACAGACAAATAGTCAAACACGGCAATACCGGTGACTTATCACCTGAACAGGTCCTGGGCCTCCCCTAGTATCGACTCAGCCTTAAATGAGGAGGACCTTTTGTGCGGCCTGGAAAAAGGAAATCGGCATTTGGGAGACAAACGTGGACCGGGCGTGGTGTTGGCCACCAACCGCCGTTTTTCGTGTTCCATTCCGGCCTCGATATCTGCATGCCAAACGAGGGGGGGGGGACCTTTGTCTGCGTGTGTGATTTTGAAAGAGCGTGGGAAGACGTGAGCATCTTGTGACCTTCATCGTATCTATCCAAATCACGCAGATTACATTCTCTCCCATTTACAGGCGTCGTACTCTTCACACGCACCTTTGCAAATTTCACCTCCCGTCTTCTCTCTGTCTCTCTCGCTCGCTCTCCTCTCACTCTACAAAAACAAAGATCCCCCGTGGAGCCTTAACAGACTGTTGGGGCAAGGGCTGTTAGCGAGTAGCCCCTATGAAGGCCGGCACGGCACACGAGGGGGTGAGTGGCCAGCGCCATGTCTCCCCAGTGGCGATGTTTACACACCGCACCAGTTACTCATTTGAGGCTGAGTTAACCTAGCGGATGCCCAGGACCAATTTAGATAATCGTCACTGGTGTTGGCCGTGAGCGAGAATCGATCTCGGATGGCCGGGTTTGTAACCGCTACACCGCCGCTCTCACTCTCATCTCACTCTAACAGCCTCACCCTCTCTCTTTGTTTGACTCTCTCATCACACATCTCCGATTATCACGGTTGGCTACGTACAGTGCGAAAGACGTTCAAGATGCATCACATCACCATAAGCTTCTGCGTCATCAGTCGCCGCAATCGTTGTCTCCCACGCGACAGTGCCGAATAGGCATCGTTTTTTTTCATTACAGTCCCTTGGATTGCGAGTAACTTGGTCTGTGAGTGTTTTGCAAGACAAGCACAAATTTCAAATAACTATTAATTTGATAAACGAGCGAGGTCTTGCAATACGAGTAGTACGTGTATACGCTTTGTCTGCCAAGCGTCACGTGATCACAACTGATATACGAGTGCTTTAGATTACAAACACGTTTCCGGAACGAATTATGCTCGCAATCCAAGGTTTTACTGTATTTTGAACCACGTGTCAATGTGTCAAACAACCAGAGGATGGACCACGTGCTAAAAATGGCCACTGCTGTCGTCACAATAGCTAGCGAGTTGCATCAGTAGCGCGGCGTCGAACCTTGCGTGACGTTTGAGAGTTTAGTACCGCTGGGTTGTGCCACCCCGCCCGCTGGTGGAATTCTTGATCCATTGGTATGGCAGCAAGGCGGTTCTGGTACCGTACGGAGCTCGATGCCAAAGTGGAGGTCTTACTGCTGCTGCTGGCCACGACGAAAGGGCTTCAGCAGAGAGAGAGAGAGCGTTGTTGTCCTGTCGCTGTTCCGTCTCCTCTTCCCCATGCTTGGCTACATGCGATACGAAAGATGTTCAACATACATGCATAGCTACGAAGGAGCGTGGGCCATAGTGGGTTCACTCTTTGAGACCATAGTTTGAGTCCCATGGTCGAGGTCGCACTACCGTGGACTGTCTTTAATGTATCTCAATGGGTCTCTACCTGTATCTGTGTATCTTTATGGGTCTCTATGTATCCAACTGGACATCTGTGCGAACTGGCTCAAAAATAATAATAATAATCTGATTCTAATTTCCTGCGTATCTCTCTGGGTTTCTACGTATCTCTATGCGTCTCTATGTGTCTCTATGTATATCTATGTGTCTCTATGGGTCCACTATAGGTGACGTTTCGGGCAATGGCCATTCTTCATAACACACGATGTACTATTGATTTGTTTTCATAAGTTGAAATGACCGCGTTGAAAGGTTTAATTAACATTGACTGGTTAAAGGCATTACAGGTATTTGTTGAATGATATTTCTGTGTTTCCACGTGATTGATCGACTGCTGTTGAAAAATAACCGATGTGCAAATCAGAGTAATTGACAACATTGTTGAATAATTCCTTGGGTCGACGCTATCGTGTTCATTGAGTGCTCTTTGCAAGAGCTGAACACTCACGTTGAATGATCATCCACAAAGTCTCTACAGGACGGTTCGCCACACGATGCTTTTGCTGAATAGCTCTTTCGTCCGTTTAAGAACGAGTCGAATGAATCAAGCGAAAGTTGAATGGATAATTGTTCAATGAATGGCTAATTGATTTTACGGTTTGATTGGGACATTGCGTAATTGATTGATTGTTTGACTGATTTATTGTCTTATTGACGTTATTTCCCAGTTGGCTCGTGTTATTCGACCATTGGCTAGTTCTACGAATGATGTGTATGTGTTTGTTAATTGATTGTCGCGTCGATTTGTATTAATCGAATTGCTATAACGTTCGTGACAGGCGGCGTCTGAACCCATGGCTAAACAATGGTGGGGTAGGTGATGGTAAAGGAGGTGATGGGAGATGAGGTGATGGGAGAGTGGGTGATGTGATGGGAGATGATGGGAGAGTAGGTGATGGGTGGGGGGGGGGGTGATGGGAGATGAGGTGATGGGAGATGAGGTGATGGGAAGGGGGGTGATGGGAGATGAGGTGATGGGAGAGTAGGTGATGTGATGGGAGATGATGGGAGAGTAGGTGATGGGTGGGGGGGATGGCATGGGAGGTGATGGGTGGTGATGGGAGATGAGATGATGGGAGATGAGATGATGGGAGGGGGGGGGGGGTGATGGGATATGAGGTGATGGGAGTGGGGGTGATGGGAGAGTAGGTGATGGGAGGGGGGGGTGATGGGAGATGAGGTGATGGGAGGGAGGGGGGGGGCATGGGAGGTGATGGGAGGGGAGGTGATGTGAGGGGAGGTGATGTGAGGTGTGGGATGATGAGGGTTGAGGTCTGAAACACACATCGATGATTGTAACCCTCCACCCATAGATGTACATGCCAGCAGTTAATCCACTGCTGGATGAGAACAGACGTTGCTGTTCTTGGGACGGGGAGTGGCGTGGAGGGGAGCATTTAACCATACTTCACCACTTGTGGCCTACACAACCTGTGTATACACACACACACAGCCGCGTGATCGCACACACACATCCAAATGCAGTCCAGGCTCAACCCCATCCCCCCCCCCCGCTTAGCTGACCACGTTGGGCAGGCGTCGTTTGGGGGCCCCGCTCAGAGACACCGGGTGGCCAAAATTGCGGTCGCATCTCAAGTCGCCGGAGATTAAAATCCGTGGCGTTGTTATTGACGCTGCAGCGAGATGGAGAGAGAGAGAGCCAGAGCAGACACAAGCAGAGCGGACGGGGAAGGCGGCAACGACTTTAGCCCGGAGCCTTTAATTAGCAGAATATTGCGGGCTTTTTTTTCATTACCAATTTGCGTGTCAATGTGTGGGCAGGAGCCTCGTCTCGAACGTGACATTTGTCAGCCCGGTCTTAACCAGCCCCCGCTCCCCCGCAGCCCCCCCCTCTCCCCAGCCCCCCCCCCACCCGCAATGCTGAATAGTTTAGTCTCTTGAGCTTCAGCCCCCCCACCCACCACTAGCCCATTACAAAACTCAACATATGGGCCGGTTAAAGAGTGACAGCTGCACTCTGCCTTGGAGGCAAAACAAAATTATCATCGCGAGCTCTCTCTCTCCACACACAGCACGCGCGCACACACACATACAGCGCGCACACACACAGCACACACACAGCGCACACACACAGCGCACACACACAGCACGCACACACACAGCGCGCACACACACAGCACACACACAGCGCACACACACAGCGCACACACACAGCACACACACACACACAGCAGACACACACACAGCGCACACACACAGCGCACACACACAGCACACACACAGCACACACACACAGCACACACACACAGCACACAGACAGCACACACACAGACAGCACACACACACAGCACACACAGAACACACACGCACACACACACAGCACACACACAGCACATACACAGCACACACAGACACAGCACACACAGCACACACACACAGCACACACAGACAGCACACACACACAGCACACACAGACAGCACACACAGACACAGCACGCACACACACAGCACGCACACACACAGCACGCACACACACAGCACGCACACACAGCACACACACACAGCACACACACACACAGCACACACACAGCACACACACACACAGCACACACAGCACACACACACAGCACACACACACACACAGCACACACACAGCGCTGTCGTGTACAGACCACGACGGCACGCGCTATGCGGTGTGTGTTGAAATGTGGGGAGCGGTGGTGCAGCGGTTAGCGCGCTGCACCACCGCTCCCCACATATCAACATATGGATTGTAAGTCCAGCATGTCAACATATGGATTGTAAGCCCAGTGTGTTAACATATGGATTGTAAGTCCAGCATGTTAACATATGTATTGCAACGTCAGAATGTTAACCTATGTGTTGTAAGTCGAGTGTGTTAACAAATCCACACCACTGCACAAACCTCCCTCCCTGCCGTCGATATTTGTCCGGTATGTGTGTGTGCGTGTATATGTGTGGGCCTCCCCTAGGTCGACTCAGCCTGAAATGAGTACCTGGTGCGGTGTGTAAACATCGCCACTAGGGAGAGAAAGGCGGTCGGGTGTGGTGCTGGCCACCCACCCCCTCGTGTACCGTTCCGGCCTTCATAGTTGCTCGCTAACAGCACTTGCTCCTACAGTCTGTTAAGGCTATACGGGGGATCTTTGTGCGTCTTTGTGCGTCTTTGTGCGTGTGTGTGCGTGTGTGTGCGTGTGCGTGCGTGTACGTGCGTGTACGTGCGTGTGTGTGCGTGTGCGCGTGTGTTTTTGCGTGTGCGTGCGTGTGTGTGCGTGTGTGTGTGTGCGTGTTTTTTTTTATTTTTGTATCGTTATGACCGAAGCAGATGTTTAGTAGGCAGACGATAGCCTCAGGAACCCGCTAATCTCTCCGCTGTGGATGGTGTAACCTGAACAGAGAGACGTTGTCGCCTGCAACCAAATTTGCTGACAAGCGTTGCGGTTCCTCGTGCGGCATTACATCTGTGAAAGAAATAAAAACTACAAAAATAAAGGAAGAAAAAGAGCTTCATAGCTCATCGGATTCCTCCGCCCATGATGACATTCGCCGACTCTGAAACGCCGGCCGGTTTTTTTTTAGAAGTCGATTTTTTTGTTGTTTAATCACAAACATCGCCCGTCGCTTCATCGCGGACACAGCGCTGCCCCCGGCTCTCGTCGCCTCGACCCCCACGAGCTCAACGTCGTCGTCAGCCCACGACCAAAACCACCCACCCACCACCCACCACCACCACCACCCACCCATCCACCACTTACTACCACCCACCACCACCCACCACTACTCACCACCACCCACCACCACCCACCACCACCACCCACCACCACCCACCACCACCACCACCCACCACTACTCACAACCACCACCCACCCACCACCACCCACCACCACCACACACCACCACCCACCACCACCCACCACCACCCATCACCACCACCCACCACCACCACCACCCACCACCACCACCCACCACCACCCACCACCACCACCCACCACCACCCACCACCACCACCACCCACCACCACCAGTATATGGGTCTAAGCGTAAGTCTATGCATCTCTGTGTGAGTCTATGGCTCTCTGAGTCTATGGCTCTCTGTGTGAATCAATGGGTCTGTGTGTGAGTGAATGAGCTTCTGTTTGAGTCTATGGCTCTTCGTATGAGTCTATGGGTCTGTGTTTGAGTCTAGGCATCAATGTGTGAGTATATGTTCTGTGTGTCAGTCTATGAGTCTCTGTATGAGTCTATGGCTCTCTCAGTATGTGGCTCTCCGTATGAGTCTATGGGTCTGTGTGTGAGTTCATGGGTTTCTGTGTGAGTCTATGTCTCTCCGTGTGAGTCTATGGGTCAATATGTGAGTCTATGCATCTATGTGTGAGTTTATGGTCTACGTGTGACTCTATGAGTCTCTGTGTGAGTCTGGTTTGTCTATATTAACAGTTCCCAGGGTTTTCACGTAATTTGGATGAAGTATCATTCAATTGTAGCTGCCATAAAGCGTTTGTAACCACCCAAGACGTTTCGTCTCATAGCATCTAAATTCTGGCATCTCTGTCCAAATTAAACTGGCTCTATTATTACACTCACAAAAGTTTAAGTGTTAATCTAATTTTACAACATAATTGCTATTATTATTGTTGTTTTGAAGTTTTCCCTTTAATATGTAATTGTGGAAACGCTTTGATGTTGTCTTCTTGCGCGAGTTGTCATTAAAAAAAAAAGCTTCTTCGCTGAATGGGCTGTACTTGGGAAATCAGCTCCTGATGCTTCTGATCAGAGCCGAGATGCAGTGACCTTGATTGCGCCGCTGCATCTCGGCTGCTTAACTAACTATGCCATTTAACTATGTTTTTTTATTTTACCAGGTAAGGCCCACAGAGCGAAATAGAGCTCCTTTTTCAGAAGCTACCTGGCTACCGAAAACGAGAGCTCGACGAAGCGGCTTGTCGTTGTGTGAACATTTATTTATGGCAGCCGAGCATTCGCAGCGCGTGTTGGCGATCCTAAATGCGGAGGGAAAGAAACCGGACGACCCTGAGAAAAATCCACGCAGCCACGGGGAGAGAGAGAGAGAGAGACCGCAAACTCCTAATACGCAGCAGGCGTCAGGGTCGGGATCGAACCCACGACCTCCTGTATACCAGACGAGGTAGTTAACATCTCCTAGCCACCGCGATGATGATGATGAGAGAGAGAGAGACCGCAAACTTCAAATATACAGCAGGCGTCAGGGTCGGGATCGAACCGACGATCTCCTGTATACCAGACGAGGTAGTCAACATCTCCTAGCCACCGCGATGATGATGATGAGAGAGAGAGAGACACCGCAAACTTCAAATATACAGCAGGCGTCAGGGTCGGGATCGAACCCACGATCTCCTGTATACCAGGCGAGGTAGTCAACATCTCCTAGCCAATTCTAGATTTGAAGCTTTCGTGACTGCAAGGATTCATACTCTTAGGTTTTTCGGTAAAGTCACGTAGGCGAAACATTTTCTCCTTGCCACCGTGACGCCCCCTCTCTCGGGAGCTGATTAGGGCTCAAGCGGACGCACGCATGTGGCGCCCGCAACAACATGCATAACCGGGTGTTATAGGCTGCTGTGTGAGGGTAGGCAGAGAGGAGCTAATGAAGTATGGTGAAGTATGGTCAATGGACACCCTCACTACCTCTCCTATAACACACATGGCCGGTAGCTAGCTGGTTTGGTTGACCGCCAGGTTTTATCGCCACGAGTTGATATCGAGGCAGTCCACTGTCGCTTGCTCCTTGCTGCGCCCAAGGTCTAAAACTCCCCGATATTGCACTGGTGCCCGTCCACATCAATCGATCGTTTGCTGAAGCTGCACAAATAAGATGAAAGAAAACGACTTAACGCGTTCGTCAATAACAACGTGGCCTCGAATAGACATATATAATGACCCTTCTTCACAACTCACAGATATGGGCCAAAGAGGAGAGACATCTCTGACCTTCCACGCCTCTCTATTTCCTGTGAATAAGGACCATTGCCCGAAACGTCGCCTATTATTCATTGAAGGACCCAGAGTGTTATTCACGAGTGTGCTGAGTTTGTTGTATGTACAATACTCTTATATAAGCGCACAACTTTATCTATCTGCGATGAACGCTGCACTTTCCATCGTTTTCATGCAGGGGGCGCTGCAAAGCTACGCGACCCCTGCATGAACGACGGAGGCGCAGGGACAGACGTTCGATTACGTTGGAATCGATCTGCAGACGGCAGATCGATTCGCCTTATCTCGATCCCGCAATCCCAAATGGGTGAAAGTCCGCATCGAACCGAACCCCAGCAAGGCCATCGACTTAACGGCGAGAGAAAATTCACACGAAACGTCGTTTTCAATGAAGTCTTCCAGATGTAAAATGACATAAGCTTTTAATGGAGAAATAAAATTAGCTGATTCAAAACAGAATGCAATTCAAAGATGTTTCATTTTAAAACTTCAAGACGGAGCATCGGATGCAAACGTGAATGCGTTGTTCGTGTGCATTTTTTTCGTGACTTTCTTGGCCGAAGGCCGTGGGCTCCCCAGAATAACCGCTAGTGTGTATATATATATTCATCGACGCATCGTTACATCCATATTGACGTTACATTATATTTAGATATATATATATAAATCAAAGACAATATCGTTAAGCGGAGACACACCACAAACCACACACACACACGTAAATAACACATAATTTCATAAATATATATTAAAAACGGAAGGAAACCCCGAGAAATGAATATTTGACATATTGAAATTATCTGTCACGGAGAAAAGGGTACCAATTTAAAAAAAAAAACAGATTGAGAACGGGGAGGGGGCACGGGGGGATTCGTTTTCAATCCCTCACAGCCCCGCCCCCCCGTAGCCCCCCCCCCCCCCCACAACGCCTCCCCCTACCCCCATCCTAACGCGCACCCGCTTCTGGTCCCATCCGCTATCACGGCGAGCCGTAGCAACAACAACAAAATATCTCAGAAGCCAGATGTTAATTAGCCCGCTAGTAATTGCTTCTCGTTAGGGCCCGCGTCGGCAAATAGCATATTACGGACACGTCGCTGCTGCGTTTGTGTGAATCTGTATCGCTGTCCGACTGACTGTGGCTGTTTCATCTTCGTCTGTGCCTGCGTGCGTGAGCGGTCGGTCGTGGGGAGCGGTAGTGTCGTGGGTGTAATGGTCAGCGCTACGCTGCGCTATGAACCCGGCGACCCGAGTTCGATTCCCGCTCACGGGTCACCAACAACCAGTGACGATTATCTGAACCCGTCCTGGGCGTGCCCCTTGGTCGACTCAGCCTCAAATTAGTACCCGGTGCGGTGTGTAAACATCGCCACTGGGGAGACAAAGGCGGTCGGGCGTGGTGCTGGCCACCCACCCCCTTCGTGTGCCATGCCGGCCTTCATAGCTGCTACTCGCCAACAGCACTTGCCCCAACATTCTGCCAAAGGCTTTACGGGGGATCTTTGTCTTTGTGAGTGTTTAGTAGGTGTGCGGTGGTGAAGGCGCCTCTCTGCTGAGATGTTTACCTCCTCGCCTTGTATCCAGGAGCTCGTGGGTTCGACCTCAACCCTAACGCCTGCTGTGTATTTGGAGTTTCCATCCTCTGGGATTTGGCTGCTATACATTAGCAGGTGATGATATTAGCCACTTCGTTGAGCTATCATTTGTGACTGATAGCCTGGCCGCGTCTGAAAAATAAGCCACGTAGCTCAGTGGGCCTTACCTGATAATAACAATTCCTGTGGAGGGAGCTGGTAGGAACGTTGGGTTGCTCGGTCAATGGCCAGGATCAACGGCAGCGTGGTGTATTCGGCAAATATGTCCGACTGTGAGGGCGGGCACAAGCCGGCGTGAGTAGGTTAAACGTTGAGTTTTATAAGGGCACCACGGGGTGACCAGCCCCTCCCCACCCAGCCCCACCCCTCCCACCCCCCACCCAGCCCCACTCTCCCCACCCAGCCCCTCCCCACCCTCCCTACCTACCAGTATGAACATCGTTCGTAGTTTTTCGTGTGGCGTGTGCGTTGGAGTTGGCACGCTGCACTACCAACCCGAGGCACTTGAGTTCCATTCACGCTCACGATCAACAACAGCAGTGACTATTATCTGATTATATATAATAGTAATTTTATACATATAGTAATTGTGTGGTGCAATTACGTATTGTAATTGTATATAGTCATTATTTAAAGTAGGTATGTATAGTCATTATTTATATAGATGCTCATACAATGACACCACGGATCGATTAACGACGCTCATAGAACGACGACGCGGATCGATTTATGACACAAGCACTCGATTTGTTATTCTCTCTGTTAGTCTTAAAAAAAATACCTTTTGAACTTTACATTTTAATTTAAAGCTTTCGTGACTGCAGGGATTCATATTCTTGGTTCTTTCGGTAAAGTCACGTAGAAGGGAAATAATAAAATAATATAAATATAAAACAATAAAAATTCTCACGACGTTTCGACTGCAACACAAGCAATCATCATCAGGTGTTAAATACTGCCGATAAACTAACAAAACAAATTAGAAAACACATCGCCAAGTGATGTTTCGACTGTTTCGACCGTCTATGGGGAACGCATTGTGTCGTTAAAGCGGGGGGGAGGGGGGGAGGCCCGGCTCGATTAAGGCGTTTTAATTGTCCAAGTAATGAGAGCGGGGGGGGGGGGTTTAAAAAAAAATGCGTTTTACAAACGTGGCCAGCCGCCGTCTCTTAGTTTCCGTTGCAGAGCAACACAGAGGTTGCTACTCGTTCGAGGTTTTAATAGTCGCACAAAAGGACAACCCGTACCCAATTAAGCTCGTTAGGGAATCAGTGTGGGGCGTCTAATTATCACCACGATTTTTCGCGCAGAGGTCTGCCCTGGCTGGAAGGGGGTGAGTGGAAAAATATTATCGGACAGAACCAACGCACATGGATGTGCGGATTGAAACAAAAAAATCCGTCCACAGGTATTCACACACGCGTGCAGTCTGAGATGTTGGCTACTTCGCCTGGTATGCAGGTGGTCGCGGGTTCGATCCCGTCCGCTGAAGCCCGCTGTATATTTAGGGGAATCGAGGAAGGGGAGAGCGTTCCAGACGGCCGCAGAAGCGCATCCGAATGCGCGCGATGCGGTGACCGCCGCCTTCGTTCGATGCTTCAGCCAAAAGGCGCTGCGAGTTCGTGTGATGTGCGAGTCTGTTGGTCATCGAAGTAAATTATTCATGCTTATTGTTGCTATTATTTTTATATATTATTTATGACGCAGCAATCACGAACCCCGTGACCCATGAAGTGATGATAAATTGACATTTTTATTTATGGGTATATATTTAGCCGGACCTGTAAGTGTTTATATTTATGCCTGTTTTATTTTTACGATCTTATTGATCGCAGTGTTTCGGTAGCGTTATTCTTTATTGGCGTTTGGAATGAAGGGAAAAAATATTTATAGGAAGAGGATTAGTCTGCCTTGCATGGAATAATAGGATTGGTTGAGACACGGACAAAGATTCCCCATGTAGCCTCTAATGGGCTGTTGGGGCAAGTGCTGTTAGCGAGTAGTAGCCCGTATGAAGGCCGGCACGGCACACGAGGGGGTGAGTGGCCAGCACCATGCCCAGCCGCCTTTGTCTGCCCAGTGGCGATGTTTATACACCGCACCAGGTACTCATTTGAGGCTGAGTTGACCTAGGGGGAGGCCCCGGATCTGTTCAAACATTCGCCACTGCACAGTGGTGCGCAGTGGCTGGTGAGCAGGGTGAGACTGGTGAGTCGGGGGGAGCAGGCAAGGCTGCGTTGGCTGCGTCATGTAGCCCGCATGCCCAGCCACCGCATGCCTAAACAGCTTTTGTTCGGCCGGATCGAGGGGGCTAAACGGGGGCGGCACGGGCTAGAGAAGAGATGGAGCTGATGTGGTACAAGAGGACGTGGAACTTGAGTGGACTTTGCCGATGACCGGTACCAGCGGTGTCAAGATCGGCCTCTGTGGAGGAGGCTCGTGAAGGACGCTACTGGGCAGTTGGAGGCAGTCGCCCTCCAACAACAACGGAGGGCGGAGGAGCGACGCTCACAACAACGAGCGGAGCGCCGGGTGACTAAAGCACGGCAAGTTGGCACAGTAGGGGGCACAGGTGGTGCATCGGCCATTCATCTCAGTCATCTCAGTCAGTCGACCCGTGGCACCTCCTGGGTCTGCCCCGTGACCTCCTGCCAGCGGGCGTCCGACACTTCACGTGGCCTCAACGTGCACATAGCCTGGCACAAGCGTCGTGGTGACGTCACCGCCACTTACTGGCGAATGGCGCTTATTGTTGTTGATGCAGCCTGTTGGATTTAGGGGTTGAGCATGAAATCCCATTAGGGGTCCCCACTGCCACAATGGAAGCTGGCCCAGCCAAGGTGACCTCAGTGCTAAGCCGCCAGACTCGATTCGCCTGATTCTCCTCTACACACACATGCAAAGACCCCCCCCCTCCCATAGCCTGCAACAGACTGTTTGGGGCAAGCGCTGTTAGCGAGCAGCACCTATGAAGGCCGGGATAGCACACGAGTATGGCCAGCAACCCAGTGACGATGTTTACACACCGAACCAGGTACTCATTTGAGGCTAAGTCGACCTAGGGGAGGCCCACGACCGCTGCAGATTTTCCGCCACTGTTATTGGCCGTGAGCGGGAATGGAACACACGGGTGGCCGTGTTCGTAGCGCGGTGCGTTAACCACTCCGCTATCACTCGCCAACACAACCACAATGGGTGTGTGTGTGTAGAACCGGTCCTGGGCCTCCCCTGGGTCGACTCAGCCTCAAATGAGTACCTGGTTCGGTGCGTAGTAGACATCGCCACTGGGGAGACAAAGGCGGTCGGACGTGGTGCTGGCCACCCACCCCCTCGTGTAGCGTTGCGGCCTTCATAGGTGCTCGCTCGCAGCATTTGCCCTTACAGTCTGTTAAGGCTACACGGGGGATCTTTGTAGAGCAGAATAGGGGGAGCGGTCCTGGGCCTCCACTAGGTCGACTCAGCCTCAAATGAGTACCACCTGGTGCGATGGGTAAACATCGTCACTAGGCTACACGGGGGATCTTTGTAGAGCAGAATAGGGGGAGCGGTCCTGGGCCTCCACTAGGTCGACTCAGCCTCAAATGAGTACCACCTGGTGCGATGGGTAAACATCGTCACTAGGCTACACGGGGGATCTTTGTAGAGCAGAATAGGGGGAGCGGTCCTGGGCCTCCACTAGGTCGACTCAGCCTCAAATGAGTACCACCTGGTGCGATGGGTAAACATCGTCACTAGGCTACACGGGGGATCTTTGTAGAGCAGAATAGGGGGAGCGGTCCTGGGCCTCAACTAGGTCGACTCAGCCTCAAATGAGTACCACCTGGTGCGATGGGTAAACATCGTCGCTAGGGAGACAAAGGCGGCCGGGCGTGGTGCTGACCACCCATCGCCTCGCGTGCCGTTTCGGCCTTCGTGGGTGCTGCTAGAAAACGGCACTTGCCCCAAAAAGTGTTGCTGAGGCTACACGGGGAATCTTTGTCTGTGTGTATCCTCACACTCACTCGCCTCCGATTAGAGGCACCTCCGAGCAGTCGGCGGAGGCAGTACAGTCACCGCCGCGGCCCCGGTCCGGCCATGGGGCTTCTGCCTGCCACTGTGCACGCCGCTGTTGAGCAACTGGAACGCAACGCGTGGATTCGCTAGGTGCATGGCAATGATATCGCGATAAACAACAACAACACCAATCAATATTGTCAGCACGATCATGATCAATAACGTATTGTTGTTACTACTAAAAAGTATCGTTATCATTACGACGCGGGGTTTTTTTTTTTATCATCCGCGAAAGCGTAAAACTGATTATGTTGAGTTTCATTTACAGAGGGTCCTGCCAGGTTATTGCAGTGGGGGGGGGGGGGGTATCGATGGAGGGGCAGCGGTAAGAGGGAGGGGGTACGGGGGAGGGGTTAAAGGGGAGGGGGATTAGGGGGAGGGGGGCAAGGGGGGGGGGTCGCTGCTGTACAATTCTCCGCGGTGGATAGACCATTGCGCATGATGATGATGATGGAGTGGGGAGGCATTCACCCAGCAGTGGATAGACCACGTCTCGCGGTGGAGTAGACGCCGAAATGAATTCATGAATGCACGCGGCGCTCTGCTCCGTTCGCCGGAGCCATATGGGTCGCGAACTTTAAATGTTCATTATTTTTAAACTGTCTGCGTGATTGTTTACACATTATAACCATCTGCCTCGCGCTGTGTGTACTCACGCGAGCGACGCGCTCTCGCGCACGAAACTCAACTCTCACGCGCAGACAAACACAACGATTCCCCGCCAGCTCCCCCTCCCCCCCCCCGGCATAGCCGTTCCAACTGATTGTGTGTTGCCTCCGAAACGTCGTGATTTTAATTTTATTTTTAATTTTATTTTACTTTTATTAATTTTAATTTTAATGTTTTACCTACGTGACTTTACCGAAAAAAAACCCTAAGAATATGAATCCTTGCAGTCACGAAAGCTTCAAATCTAAAATGAATGACTGTGGGGGGCAAGCGAATTTTGTTTCACGGCACACGAGGAGTTGAGTGGCCAAAACGACCACCCCCCCCCCCGTGCCACCTCTGTATCGCCGGCGCTGACGTGAAGCACCGAGCACCAGGAGGGAGGAGATCAAGGAGCGGTTCGACTCTTCGCCACTGATTTTGCCTGCGAGTTGGAAATCGAACTCGGGTGGCCGGCTTCGTGGCGCGGTGCGTCAACCGCAGCGCCACCGCTCCCCGCACATAGACACGCGCACGCGAGCAGACCCTAAGAGGAAACAACGCGCCTCCTAAAAATGTCATTAATTATCATTGTTAATTTTTTTACCTACGTGACTTTACCGAAAAAACCTAAGAATTTTTGCTTTTATTTAAAATTTCCATTTATTCAAAATTTATTTTATTTTAATTTTCTGTCTACGCGACTTTACCGAAAGAACCAAGAATATGAATAAGAGGAAATAAATGTCCAGGTTAAAAATAATAATCTATTTTTACATCTTGCTTTCCAACGCGTTGCTCGCTGAAGTGAGCGTGCGACGCGCTAACCACTGCGCCACCGCTCCTCGCGATTCGGCACGCGGACTCGATTTCACAGCTCACGGGACACCGCCAACACCACAGTGACGATTATCAGAACCGGTCCTGGGCTTCCCCGCTAGGTTGACTCGGCCTCAAACGAATGCCGAGTGCGATGTACCTTGGCTCAGCTCCCCTGTGTAGCCTTTAACAGATTCTTCTTGGGGCAAGTGCCGTTAGCGAGCACCTATGAAGCACACGAGGAGGTGGGTGGCCAACACCACGACCGGCCGCCTTTGTCTCCCCGGTGACGATGCTTACACAGCGCGTAGCAGGTACTCACTTGAGGCTGAGTCGACCTAAGGGAGGCCCAGGACCCGATTTATATAACTGTGAGCCTACACCAGTGCACACGCACACACGATCTCTCTCCGTGTGCCATTAATAACACACGAAACCTCACAAACGCTTGAATCAATGTTTCAAATGCATTGTTAGTTATTAATGATGGCAGTCTTTTAAGGGCTGACATAAGCTCCATTCTTCGGTGACCTCTCATTGATTAGCCGGTGTCAAGGTCACTTACGTGCATGGGCGTGCGCGCTGTGTCCGTGGCCACGTGGGTGCACTAGGGGAGACAAAGGCGGCCGGGCGGGCCACCCACCCTCTCGTGCGCCACCGTACCGGCCTTCATAGCTGCTACGCGTTTACAGCACTATTGTCCCCAAAAAGTCTGTTGAGGCTACACGGGGGAGGGGTTCTTTGTATGTGTGGGTGTATGTGTGTGTCTGTGTGTGTGTGGGTGTATGTGTACCTGCCTGGGTATTTTGTACCATCGGGCACTCCACCCCCACAACTCCCAATCGGTGATGGGGCAGTAGTGGAGAGAGTGGAGAGTTTCCCATACCTGGGCAGTGTGCTCATGACCGGCTCCAGTTTATCAGCAGAGGTCTCACTCCGAATCAGTCGAGCGGCAATATCTTTTCATCGGTTGCGTAACGCTGTGTAGAAGCTACCTGGTCTGTCGCTCCGCACGAAGCTTCAGGTCTTCTCGGCCACGGTCATTCCCTCCCTTCTCTACGCTTGCGAAACGTGGACCCCCCTAGTGGAGCATCTTCGCCGGTTGGAAACATTTAGGCTGGCCTGCCTACGATCCATCCTGGGTTTAACCAGGCTGGATTGTGTGAGGAGCTCACAAGTCCTTGAAAGATCTGGGCAAAGTCCCATCAGTGAGCTCCTCCGGCAGGCAAGGCTGCGTTGGCTGGGTCATGTAGCCCGCATGCCCAGCCACCGCATGCCTAAACAGCTTTTGTTCGGCCGGATCCAGGGGGCTAAACGGGCGCGGCACGGGCTAGAGAAGAGATGGAGTGATGTGGTACAGGAGGACGTGGAGCTGAGTGGACTTGCCTATAACTGGTACCAGCGGTGTCAAGATCGGCCTCAGTGGAGGAGGCTCGTGAAGGACGCTACTGGGCAGTTGGAGGCAGTCGCCCTCCAACAACAACGGAGGGCGGAGGAGCGACGCTCACAACAACGAGCGGAGCGCCGGGTGGCTAAAGCACAGCAAGTTGGCACAGTAGGGGGCACAGGTGGTGCATCAGCCAGTCATCTCGGTCATCTCGGTCAGTCGACCCGTCGCACCTGGGTCTGCCCCGTGACCTCCTGCCAGCGGGCGTTCGACACTTCACGTGGCCTCAGGGTGCACATGGCCTGGCACAAGCGTCGTGGTGACGTCACCGCCACTTAGTGGCGAATGGCGGTTGTTGTTGTATGTGTGTGTCTGTGTGTGTGTGGGTGTATGTGTGTGTCTGTGTGTGTGGGTGTCTGTGTCTGTGTGTGGGTGTATGTGTGTGTGTCTGCTGAGGCTGCGGTGCCTCAAATATTGGAAGAGGTCATCCCCTGTGAGTGGCTGGCTGAGGTACCGGCTGTTGAGGAAGTATTGAGGGCGATCCGGAGTCTGAGACCAGGGAAGGCACCGGGCAGAGATGATCTCCCAGGCGAAATGCTGAGGGAGGGTGGCGTTTGTGCACAGACTGCCCTATATGACATCATAACAACAGTCTGGACCACTGGACGGGTTCCGCAGGACTGGAAGGATGCCCTGGTGGCCCCCCTCTTTAAGAAGGGGGGCCGTACCGACTGTAACAACTACAGGGGCATCTCACTCCTCAGTGTGCCGGGTAAGGTCCTGGCAAGGATTATTCAACATCGCCTTGCTAGGCATGCTGTGGAGAGGCTTGCGGAGCCCCAATGTGGTTTCAGGAAAGGGCGGTCCTGCACAGATGCCATATTTTCTGTCCGTCTGCTACAGCAGAGGTGTAGGGAATTCCAAAAAGACCTACATCTCTGCTTTATTGACCTGGTCAAGGCCTATGATACCATCAGTAGGACTGGGCTCTGGGTTGTTCTTCGTGCTTTCGGAGTCCCTGACCCTCTGCTCACGATCATTAAGGACCTTCATGATGGTGAGCGGGCCCGGGTAAAACTACGTGACCGGGAGTCGGAGCCTTTCCCTGTACACCTTGGGGTGCGACAGGGATGTCCTCTGGCTCCCACATTATTTAACATCTATTTCGACTGCGTAGTTCGTGAAGCCTTCAATAGCTGTACCGGGGGAATTACCATTTGGTACAGATATAATGGGAGGCTGATCGACGCCCGGGTGCGATCAAGTGATGGCTCCCTATTGGTCAACCACGTTATGTATGCCGATGATTTGGTAATAGCTGCTCATTCAGAAGAGGAGTTGGAGACGCTGCTGCTGAGACTGGAGTGTGCCACTAAGAGGTGGGGCCTTACCATCAGCCCCACCAAAACTAAGCACCTGCCTGGGTATTTTATACCATCGGGCACTCCGCCCCCACAACTCCCAATCGGTGATGGGGCAGTTGTGGAGAGAGTAGAGAGTTTCCCATACCTGGGCAGTGTGCTCATGACCGGCTCCAGTTTATCAGCAGAGGTCTCACTCCGAATCAGTCGAGCGGCAATATCTTTTCATCGGTTGCGTAACGCTGTGTGGAAGCTACCTGGTCTGTCGCTCCGCACGAAGCTTCAGGTCTTCTCGGCCACGGTCATTCCCTCCCTTCTCTACGCTTGCGAAACGTGGACCCCCCTAGTGGAGCATCTTCGCCGGTTGGAAACATTTAGGCTGGCCTGCCTACGATCCATCCTGGGTTTAACCAGGCTGGATTGTGTGAGGAGCTCACAAGTCCTTGAAAGATCTGGGCAAAGTCCCATCAGTGAGCTCCTCCGGCAGGCAAGGCTGCGTTGGCTGGGTCATGTAGCCCGCATGCCCAGCCACCGCATGCCTAAACAGCTTTTGTTCGGCCGGATCGAGGGGGCTAAACGGGCGCGGCACGGGCTGGAGAAGAGATGGAGTGATGTGGTACAGGAGGACGTGGAGCTGAGTGGACTTGCCGATGACTGGTACCAGCGGTGTCAAGATCGGCCTCAGTGGAGGAGGCTCGTGAAGGACGCTACTGGGCAGTTGGAGGCAGTCGCCCTCCAACAACAACGGAGGGCGGAGGAGCGACGCTCACAACAACGAGCGGAGCGCCGGGTGGCTAAAGCACAGCAAGTTGGCACAGTAGGGGGCACAGGTGGTGCATCAGCCAGTCATCTCGGTCATCTCGGTCAGTCGACCCGTGGCACCTGGGTCTGCCCCGTGACCTCCTGCCAGCGGGCGTTCGACACTTCACGTGGCCTCAGGGTGCACATGGCCTGGCACAAGCGTCGTGGTGACGTCACCGCCACTTAGTGGCGAATGGCGGTTGTTGTCTGTGTGTGTGTGTGTGGGTGTCTGTGTGTGTGGGGGGGTGTCTGTGTGTGTGTGGGTTTATGTGTGTGTCTGTGTGTGTGTATGTGTGTGTCTGTGTGTCTGTGTGTGTGTGTGGGTGTCTGTGTGTGTGTGGCGGCGTCTGTGTGTGGGTGTCTCTGTGTGTGTGGGTGTCTGTGTGTGTGTGGCGGCGTCTGTGTGTGGGTGTCTCTGTGTGTGTGGGTGTCTGTGTGTGTGTGTGGGTGTCTGTGTATGTTGGGGGAGCGGTGGTGTAGTGGTTAGCGCTACGCTGCGCTACGAACCCGGCGAGCCGAGTTCGATTCCCGCTCAAGGCCACCAGCTGCAATGGAAATTATCTGGACCGGTCCCGTGTCCTCCCATAGGTCGACTCAGCCATAAAAATTAGCACCTGTTGTGGTGTGTGGTGAACATCGCCACTGGGGAGACAAAGGCGGTCGGGCGCGGTGCTGGCCACCCACCCCCCCCCTCGTGTGCCGCGCGGCCTTCATTGGTGCTACTCGCTCACAGCACTTGCCCCTACAGGGCCCGTCCATAAATGACGTCACGCACCTGGGGGGGTCAGACATTTGTGACGATGTGTGACGATGGGGGGGGGGGGGGTTGAGAAATGTGAAGTCACATTAAAATAAGCAACTTTAAATCAATATAGACAACACGTTCTACTGAGTGGAAGTCGCCGTCCCACGTTTGCCCGCTAGGGGGCGATTCAATCGGATTTGTGCGCAGAGTTTAGCCAACCGGAGAGAGAGAGACTTGTTTGACTTTTAAACAACTTTCATTGCCGCCAGCAGCAACAGCACTGGAGGCGATTCCGCTATGAAACACACAAAGTCACCAGCAAACAAAGAATCGCTATAAATCCACGCGCGGTGGCGCTAAATGCAGCACGCACAACACGAAAGAAAAGTCACGTGGAGAGAGAGATGCAGAGATGTGTCCGTGGTACCCGTCATCAAGACGATGGCGAACAGAATATAAGTAGAAAGCTTTAGCCTGCCCGACAACACGAAAGAAATGTCACGTGGAGAGAGAGAGATGCAGAGATGTGTCCGTGGTACCTGTCATCAAGACGATGGCGAATATAATATAAGTAGAGAGCTTTAGCCTGCCCGGCAAATGAAACAGTCGGCGTCCAGATGTCCACACACCAAAGAGACGCCTGCTACAAGGCATCGAGACTGCATTGGCCACGTGTGCTGCGATGCAGAACGCGCAGATACACTTTGTGGCGTCCTCTGCTGTGAACACGGCGTTGAGACAGCGCTGTGTATAAAGAAGGCTGATTGTCTCTCGTGCCGGCCAATCAGTTTCAAAGGCAATGCCACACATTGTGATTAGAGCGCGTCTCCGTTTGCACGTTTCGCCACGATGTGAACACCGGCGTTGAGACAGCGCTGTGTATAAAGAAGGCTGCTTTTCTCTCGCGCGGGAGAATTAGTTTCAAAGGCAATGCCACACATTGTGATCGGAGCGCGTTTCCGTTTGCATGTTTCGCCACGAGCTACGCGCGGTGCGTAAAGACTTTGATGCCTTGCGAATAGGCGCGTCTATTTGGTGTTCGAACATCTTTACACAACTCCTGCATTGTTGTTGGTGTTGCCAGAAAGGGTATAAACGCATATTCCTATTGATGTTGGTTCATCTCAGAGAGAAAGAGAGAGAGTGAGACTCTAGATTTGAAGCTTTCGTGACTGCAAGGATTCATAGTCTTAGGTTTTTTCGTTAAAGTCACGTAGGTAAAAAATAAAATTAATTAGAATAAAAAAAAATGATTTTATTTATTTATTTTACTTTGATTAAATTTAAATTTTCTTTTTTACCTACCTGACTTTACCGAAAACACCTAAGAGTAGAGAGAGAGAGAGACGTTGTTCACAGTGAACAGGTCAAGCAGCACAATACCAGCAACAATTGTCGCGTTGCCTGCCGCCCGTTCCTCCTGGATTCGACAGTGAAGTTGATGGGACTTCTTTCGGGCGTTTAACCGCAGCAATACCAGCCCCAGCGCACTGCGCTGTCCACGTGTTGACGAGTTCGCTGGCGACTCCGCCAGGGAGGCTGCACGCGCCAGGGTTGTGTGCAGGTGTCCCTCGATATACGACGGGGAAGCGTTCTACAAAAATGAAGAATAAGAAGACGAAGAAAAAAAATCCCGCGCGTAAAACGAAACTTCGTGAATCGGAAATGGCTTTTCCCCATCCATGTTAACACAAACAATTGTGACGTGCGGGTGGGTGGGGGGATGGGTGGTGTGGGGGTGGGTATCGTGGGGGTGGGTAGGTGGGGGGGAGGTGGGTGGGGGGGGGAGGTGGGTGGGTGGGGGGATGGGTGGCATGGGGGTGGGGGGGTGGGTATCGTGGGAGTGGGTGGGTGGGTGGGGGTGGGTGGGGGTGGGTGGCGTGGGAGGGGGCGGGTGGGTGAGGGGGTGGGTATCGTTGGGGTGGGAATCGTGGAGGTGGGTAGGTGGGGAGGGGGAGGTGGGTGGGTGGGGGGAGATGGGTGGCGTGGGGGTGGGGGGGTGGGTGGCGTGGGAGGGGGTGGGTGGGGGTGGCTTCCCGTTTGACGACCTCGCGGCGCGCGTGCCGCGGTGAAATTTCGTTACTGCGGAAAAAAGAAAATCCGACGTCGTTCATCGAAAGGTGGCCAGCAGCGTGTCCAATAGTTGCGCGAGACGCGCGCTGACAGTCAAGGGGCCCCTCTCGCGAACCGTGGAACACCAAACGGCAGTCACCAACAAACGCCCCTCGCAGCGTCTCAAGCCACCCGCACGGCGGCGATGGGAATTTGGCTCGCGGTGCTTTTCCCCCAATCCACCGCTAGCGAGAAAAACACCACCGCCACCACCACCACCACCGCCACCGCCACTACCACCACTACCACCGCCGCCACTGCCACCACCACCACCACTACCACCACTACCACCACTACCACCGCCACCGCCGCCACCACCACGACCGCCACCACCGCCACTACCGCCGCCGCCGCCACCGCCACCACCACCGCCACCACCGCCACCGCCACCACCATCACCGCCACCGCCATCACCACCACCACCGCCACCACCACCACCGACACCACCATCACCGCCACCACCACCACCACCACCGCCACCGCCACCACCATCACCACCGCCACCACCACCACCGCCACCACCACCGCCACCACTACCGCCACCACCACCGCCGCTACCGCCACCACCGCCACCACCACCGCCACCGCCGCCACCACCACCGCCACCACCGCCACCACCACCGCCACTACCGCCACCACCGCCACCACCACCGCCCCCGCCGCCACCACCGCCACCACCGACGCGCGTGGTTGCTTCCGAGCGGCTAATTACGACCGCTGCCAATTAACAGCGACGCTCCCGCAGTTCGCCGCGATGTAACGCGGCTGACCCGTGGCATCGCCACCGGTAATTTAATTCGACTACTTTGAATGACCAGCCTGGAGGGGGGGAGGGGGGAGGTGTAATCTACATTCCCCCAAGAATGGAGTAACGGGGGGAAAATAAGAAGAAGGGAAAGAAATCCCATTGGTCCATGCGGTTAATTTATTTTTGTTAATGGGTTTGACATTTCACAATGTGCGCGCTGTCTCGTGGCGCTTGCTTCGCTGGCGTGAACTCCTCCAGGATGCGTTCACGTTGCAGGGGTGGGGGGGGGTGGCCGGGGGTGTTGTTCACGTACAACGAGGGGGGTGTGTTGAATGTGTTCATGTGGGGGGGGGGGGGAGGGGCTGGTCGGGTGTGTTCACGTACAGATATACAGGGGGTGGGGTACGTTCACGGATGGGGGAGGGGGTGTTGGGTGTGTTCACGTGGGGGGGGGGGGGTGTTGGGTGTGTTCACGTGCGTGGGGGGGGGAGGTTGGGTGTGTTCACGTGCGGGGGGGGAGTGTTGGTTGTGTTCACGCGCGGGGTGAGTTGTGGCGATGTGTCGGATGTCTCCCCGTGCATGGGAGAAATGTGACGAAGCGTGTTCACGTGCAGGGGGCGGTGTGTTCACGTACAGCGAGGGATGCATCGGGTGTGTTCATGTGCAGGGGGGAGGGCGGGGGATGTGCAAGACGTGTAAACACACACATCAACCCCTTTTGTTGCTGCGTTATGCAACAACAACAGCAGCAGCAGCAGTAAACCATCAAGCAGTTCCTGAAGAACAGCATGGCGGTCCTCTCTGCTCCCTGCGTCGCCGTCAAATAGAAGCTCAGCCGAGGTGACCCACTGACCGGCAGCGAGAAATGCTGAGATAGACCACGGTAGATCGACTTCGGCACGGTATAGCCACCAATGATCTCTGCGGAGATGTTAACTACCTCGCCTGGTATGCGGGAGGCAGTGGCGTTCGATCTCGACCCTGACCCCTGCTGCTGTATATTTGGAGTTTGCGTGTCTCCCTTATCCCCGTGGTCGCGTGGACTTTTCTCCGGGTCCTCCGGGGTTTCAACCTACCCATTTAGAATCGACATGGCGCGTTTAGAATAATTTTCTGCAATGCATTTCCCACGCGATGACACACTTCGTCGAGCAATCATTTGAGGCCAGCTCGCTTCTAAAAAACAGGGAGCTGGTAGGAACGTTGGGTTGCTCGGTCAATGGCCAGGGTCAACGGCGGCGTGGTGTATTCCGCAAATATGGCCGACTGTGAGGGCGGGCACAAGCCGGCGTGAGTAGGTTAAACGTTGAGTTTTATAAGGGCACCACCGGGTGACCAGCCCCTCCCCACCCAGCCCCACCCCTCCGACCCCCCACCCAGCCCCACCCTCCCCACCCAGCCCCTCCCCACCCAGCCCCTCCCCACCCTCCCCTCTCCACCCAGCCCTTCCCCACCCTCCCCTCTCCACCCAGCCCCACCCCTCCCATTTTTGGATGCACGACGGACGGACGGACACAATAATCCCCTGTGGGCTGGTGTAACCGGGATGTTCCTACCAATAAAAAAAACAGCTATGAAGCTCAAATTGGCGCCTTACCCAGTCTTCGACAATGAATTTTATCGGCACCATCTCCGAGCAACGTGGATCACAATCCCATGTCGCCCACACACACACACACACGTGTGGAAAGGGCACCCCCAGTGGCAGCTATCCCTGTGGGGCACAAGGAGATGCAGCACCTGGTCTGCAAACGGGGCATTTAGTATTGCAGAAGGAGGGGGGGGTAATTGTTTCTGATGCTGCTGCTGCTGCTTCGTGCCTGTGTGGAATGGCAATTGCGTAATTTGCCGCGTAATTTTTTGTTAATATTGGAACAAAAATTGAAGGACAAAACCTATCCTTATATTTTATTCTGTACGTGCATGCCTTTCTGATCTCTCTAATCGGACAACAATACAGGGACTGGAGGTATGCGTGACGCGAGATCACATCGAGAGACGGAGGATCGTCATCCAGCATCGCGTTGGACTTTTATTTTTTCAGGGCTGTGAATTCAAAGGCTGTTAACGAGGCGAGATGTTCAGTCTCCCTCGCCTGCTATGCAGGAGGTCGTGGGGTCGACTTCTGCGTACCGACGGGGTGGGGGTGGGTATTGTTTAAGCGATACGGTAATTCACCACATGTGAACTGGTGATAGGTGCTCGCTAACGACGCTTGCTCCATGTATGTTAAAAGCTAAAAGTGGGATGTTTGTATTTTGTGTAGAGCCGTGTGGACAGTGTGTGTGTGTGGGGGTGGGGAGTTATAAATGAGTGCGGCTTTTAAAGGGCAGAGCGACCCATTCAATATTTGAGTCGTGGGTGTGTATGCACATATGAGTGGAGGAGCGGTGGCACGGTGGTTAGCGCACCAGCGATATGAATCCCGACACCTGCACTAGGGCTATTCCTGCACCGTTGACGTGAGCAGGAATCGAACTCTGGTCGTCGAACTCGTAGCGCAGTGCGCAGACCACTGCCCCACCGCTCCCCGTAACACACATACACACACAAACACAAATACAGAGATCCACCCTATAGCCTTAACAGACTGTTGGGGCAAGTGCTGTTAGCGAACTCTATATATAGGCCGGCACGGCACACGAAGGGGTGGGTGACCAACACCGCTCACGCCCGGCCGCCTTTGTCTCCCCAGTGGCGATGTTTACACACCGCACCAGGTACTCATTTGAGGCTGACTCGACCTAGGGGAGGCCCAGGGACAATTAATAAAAATCGTCACCGGCGTTGGCCGTGAGCGGGAATCGAACTCGCTTCGCCGGTTTCGTAGCGCAGCGTAGCGCTAACCGCTGCACCACCGCGCCCCCGTTACACGCGCACACACATACACATCCCTACACACACACACACCTCCCTACACACACACATACGCACACCCATAGCTCCCACTCTACACACACGACCCCCACGAGTGGCCTTTACACAACTATAATGCCCCCCTCCCCAACACACACACACACGCAGCTATTGACCGCATGTGTCTGCTGCTATTTATTTAATATTTCATCCCCTCATTATTTCCCCTCTCTTAACGATATGTATTGGGGGGGGGGGGGGGGTTCGACATGCCCCCCACCCTTCGATGCCCCCTGAACCCGCCCACGCCACTGCCCTCTCAAGCCACGATCAAGGCCAAGGGCCGCGGGGTGCCAAGTGCAGACACGCACAAAGACAAAGGTGCCCCCCGTAGACCGTTGGGGCAAGTGCCGTTAGCGAATGACACGTGGGAAGGCCGGCACGGCACGCGATGGGGTGGATGGCAACCACCACCACGCCCGGTCGCCTTTGTCTCCCGAGTGGCGACGTGTACACATTGCAGCAGGTACTCATTTGAGGCTGAGTCGACCTCGGGGATGCCCACGACCACAATGCAAAAACAAAGATCCCTGTATAGCCTTCAATAGACCGTTGGGGCAAGTGATGTTAGCGAGCACCTACTAAGGCCGGAACGGCACACGAGGGGGTGGGTGGCCACCCTACTACGCGCGACCGCCTTTGTCTCCCGAGTGCCGATGTTTGTACGTCGCACCAGGTATTAATTTGAGGCTGAGTCTACCTAGGGGAGGCCCAGGACCTCATTAATGAGTTGATATCGCTACGTCACGAGTGGCATGCAAGCCCAAGCAACAAATACACTCAGCACATTCGTCACTAACACGGTGTGTGTGTGTGTGTGTGTTGCCTTTAACAAACAAGAAAAAAAAGTATGTAACAGGTGACGACGTTTCGGGGCATGGGCCTCTGCCCATCGCGCGGAGGCGAGCAGAGAACGGCCTATGTGCTGTGAAAGACACGGCCACAACGCTGACACACGCAGAGATGGATTCAATAATCCGCTGCTGCTGTACTGCGCCCCTTCGCAGCCCCGAAGCCTATACCACCTGGCATCACTAGTCCAAGTAGGGCATGAATCAGAAGGCCCTTCCCTGCCTTGCTTCCCTCCGAGATGCGAAGAGATGGAAGCTCTTCAGGGGCTGGTGGTGGGAGGTGGGGGACGGGGGGGATGGGGGGTTAAAGGTCATTGCCCGGGTCTGTAATTAACTTGGGCTCGACTTCTAATTTGCGAACAAAAATAAATATATACACACACACCCTCCCTTTTGATGATATTAAAATGAAAGGTTCGCAAAGAGATACGGGCGTTAGTCGGGACGCGTCGCCTCGTTCTTTGAGCGAAGGCTATTTTCCGTGTAAACAGCAATCATCCTGATGATGATGATGTATGATCTGTGGAGGGAGGGAGGGAGGAGGCTGGGTGGGGTGTTGGTGGCGCCGTGCAGTCGCGTAAGTGGTGAGCGCAACGCACCGTGAATCCGGGCACAAAAAGAAGTGTAATCACGCTCCTCGGATTCTGCCAGTAAGAATGAACGTTCTTCTGATGGTTCTGACAATGCCTAGTGATGATGACGATGACTTAGCTGGTGTCGGTCGCCCATTCGTGTCAACACACAAATACTAAACTAAAACTATAGACATTAAAAAAAATGTTTTTATCAGAAACGACCTGGCCACAAATGATAGCTCAACGAAGTGGCTTTTCACGTGGAAATTGACAGCAGCCAAATGTTTTGAACGCGTGATGTCGATTCTAATTGTGGAGGGAAAATCCCAGAGGACCCGGAGAAATAAATTCCACAGGACCACGATAAGATAGGGAGACACCGCAAATTCCAAATATACAGCAGCAGGCGTCAAGGTTGGGATCGAACCCACGACCTTCTGTATACCAGGCGAGGTAGTCAACATCTCCTAGCCACCGTGTGCCCTTAACAAATTGGCGTTTGGAATGAAGCGGAATATATATTTCTAGGAGGAAGATCAGTTTGCCTTGCACGGAATAATAGCATTGCTTGAAACACAGACAAAGATCCCCCGTGTAGCCTCTAACGAGCTTTTGGGGCAAGTGCTGTTAGCGAATAGCGGCCCTATGAAGGCCGGCACGGCGCACGAGGAGGAAAGGTTTGGGAGCGAGTTGGGGGCCCGGGAGGGAGGGGTAGGAGGAGGGAGAGGCAAGATGGGGGGAGAGAGAGAGAGAGGGCGAATGGAGAGCGACGCGGGGAGAGATGGGAAAGAGAGACAGGGGATTTGAGTGAGAGGAATTGAGGGGAGATAGAGGGGGGGTTGGAGAGAGGGGGGGGGGGCGTTAGAAAGATGGAGGAACAGGGAGAAACAGAGAGATACGTCGAAACACAGTGGAGGGAGGGAGAGTGAGCGAGAGACCAGATGGAGGGAGGGGGGGACGATGGGGGGGTAGACAGACGGGAGATGGGGAGAGATGGGACGTGAAGAGACAGAGGGAGAGACAGGCAACGAGGGTGGGTGACAGGATATGGGAAGATAGAGGGGGGGGGCGATGAGGAGAGAAGGGGGGGGGATGCCCGTTGCCATAGAGACCTGCGCAGGGATTGTGTATTGTGAAGGATCTCGCGCCTGAGTTTCACTCCTCCCCCTCCTCCCCCTCTTCCCCTCTTCCCCTCATCCCCCTCCTCCCCCTCCTCCTTCGCTTCCTCCCCTCGCCTCTCTCCGTCGCCTCCCTCCCTGATTCCCACGGCGTCTGCTTTGGGACGGCGCTTCCTTGCGTTCCACGCGATGTCACACGCGTGTAGGAGCTGTGTCGAGCTATCGAGTGATTGTGTCCGTGTGGGTGTGTGTGTGATTGTGTGGTTGTGTGTGTGATTGTGTGTTGGTGTGTGATTGTGTGGTTGTGTGTGCGATTTTGTATGTGTGATGGTGTGTGTTTGTGATTGTGTGTGATTTGTGTGTGATTGTGTGCGTGATTATGTGTGTGTGGTTGTGCATGTGTGTGATTGTGTGTGTGTGGTTGTGTGTGTGATTATGCGTGATTGTGTTTGTGTGGTTGTGCGTGATTGTGTTTGTGTGGTTGTGCATGTGTGATTGTGTGTGTGTGGTTGTGTGATTGTGTGCTTGTGTGTGTGTGTTTGTGTGTGTGTGTGTGTGATTGTGTGCGTGCTTGTGTGTGTGTGGTTGTGCATGTGTGTGATTGTGTGCTTGTGTGTGTGTTTGTGTGTGTGTGATTGTGTGTTTGTGTGTGTGATTGTGTGCTTGTGTGTGTGATTTGTGTGTGCTTGTGTGTGTGATTTGTGTGTGCTTGTGTGTGTGTTTGTGTGATTTGTGTGTGTGATTGTGTGTGTGTGTGTGATTTGTGGGGAGCGGTAGTTTAGTGGTTAGCGCGCTGCGCTCCGAACCTGGTGACCCAAGTTCAATTCTCCCTCACAGCCAACGCCAGTGACGATAATTATCTGAACCGGTCCTGGGCCTCCCCTATGTCGACTCAGCCTGTGTAAAAGCATCGCCACTGGGAAGACAAAGGCGGTCGGCAGTGGTGTTGGCCACCCCAGCCCCCTCGTGTGCCGTGCCGGCCTTCATAGGTGCTCGCTAACAGCACTCGCCCCAACAGTCTTGTTAAGGCTATAAGAGGGATGTTTTTGTGTGTGTGTGAGAGATTGTGTGTGTGATTGTGTGTGATGTTGTCATGCATTGTGTATGAGTAATGTGGAGCAGTAACAGCAGCAGCAGCAGCAGCCAACCAAGCGAGGCGGACTGATGGTCTTCCACACTCATATAGTCACAATGACAAAGATCCCCCGTATAGCTCCAGCAGGCTGTTGGGGGGAGTTGTATTTGTGATTGTGTGGGTGTCTGAGTGCGTGTGGATGTGATTATTTGTGGGGAGCGGTGGTGCAGCGGTTAGCGCCACGCTGCGCTACGAACCTGGCGACCCGGGTTCGATTCCCTGCTCACGGCCGACACCCAGTGACGATTAGTCGAACCGGTTCTGTGCCTCCCCTAGGTCGACTCAGCCTCAAACGAGTACCTGTTGCGGTGCGTAAAAATCGCCGCTAGGGAAACACAAAGGCGGCCGGGCGTGGTGCTGGCCACCCACCCCCTCGTGTGCCGTTCCGGCTTTCATAGGTGCTCGCTAACAGCACTTGCCCCAACAGTCTGTTAAGGCTACACGGGATATCTTTGTCATTGTGCACATGTGTGGGGATGGGGGGGTGGGGGGCATGCGGGGGCGGGGCTGTATTTTCGGGGTCACTGTCACTGACCCCCCCTCTCTCTCGCTGCTCACGATCGTTAAGGACCTTCATGGCAGCGGGCTCGCCCCGGGTGAAGCTGCGTGGCCGGCAGTCGGAGCCATTTCGCTGTTCACCTTGGGGGGGTGCGACAGGGATGTCCTCTGGCCACTCGATATGCGATTTAGCATTTGGTTTCTTTCTTTCTTTTCTTCATGTCTTCCAACAACCTGCCCAAATTTGCCACGCTGTACCATCACGTGCAGCAGATGCCAAACTGAATGTATTTTTCGATTTAAAGCTTTCGTGACTGCAGGGATTCATCTTCTTGATTCTTTCGGTAAAGTCACGTAGAAGGGAAATAATAAAATAATAAAAATAAAACATGATAAAATAATTCTCACACGTAGAAGGGAAATAATAAAATAATAAAAGTATAAAAGTAAAACATAATACAATTATTTTATTATGTTTTATTTTTATTATTTTATTATTTCCCTTCTACATGACTTTACCGAAAGAACCAAGAAGATGAATGTATTTTGTTGTTAAATGTTACCAGGTAAGGCCCACCAGCTCTTTTGTTCAGAAACGACCTGGCTGTCACAAACGATGGCTCAAGGCAGTGGCTTATCATGTGCACATGTGTAGCAGCCAAATACTCTAAAGGCTAAACTCATGATTCTGAATGTCGAGGGGAGAAAAGAAAACATCTGTAGACACGGAGAAATTATCCACGCGACCACGGGAAGAGAGACACGCAAACTCGAAATATACAGCAGCAGGCATCAGGGTCGGGATCGAACCCAGGAACTCCTGCATACCAGGCAAGGTAGTTAACATCTCACCACCGCCCGTGCCCCGATGCAATGGGAGGCTGGTTGATGTTCATGTGCAGTTAAGGGATGGCTCCCTTACTGGTCGACCTACGTTGTATATGCTGCTGATGATAATCTGCTAATTACTGTTGACTCCTGCGAATTAATTGTGAGATTCTGCTGCTGATGCTGATGATGATGATGCTACTGCTGCTGATGATGATGATGCTGCTGCTGCTGCTGCTGATGATGATGCTGATGCTGCTGCTGATGATGATGCTGATGCTGCTGATGCTGCTGCTGCTGATGATGATGCTGATGCTGCTGCTGATGATGATGCTGCTGCTGCTAATGCTGCTGCTGCTGATGCTGCTGCTGCTGATGATGATGATGAACTTGGAGAGTGCCACTAATTAATGAGCGCCTTGCCATTAGACCCCAATATTACACCCCCCTCAATTCCCCACGAGTGATGCATGGGGCGGTTGCGGAGGGCACAAATCTGGCAGGCGCCTGATGATGCCGCTTGTAATTGCGGGCGAAACGTCGCACTCGGATTGTCAATGCCGTCGTGGATTTGCTCTCCAACGCACCGGTGTTGCTGTACTAGTGACGAATTGGCACGTTCTGTTTACTAATTGGCTGAGCGTGGGGTGGTGGCGGGTATAACGACACAATAAAATATTTACGCGATCTAGACCAAAAAGAAAGCACCCTGTAGTATAGAGCGGAGAAGTTTCGTGCCCGGGCAATGCGCTTATGACCAGCTCCGCTTGGAATCGGCCGAGCCGCGTTATCTCTTCGTCTGCTGCGTGAGTAACGCTGCGTGGAAGCTGCCTGGCCTGTCGCTCCACGCGAAGCTCTCTGGCTGTCGCCTGATGAAGCCGGTTTGTAATTGCTGGCGAAACGTCGTACTCAGATTGTGAATGATGTGGCTCGGCTCTCCAACACACAACCCGCGTTGCTGTGCCGGTGACGAATTGGCCACGTTCTGTTCACGTGACAAACCTTAGCACCAACACCAGGTGACGATTATCCGAACCGGTTCTGGGCCTCCCCTAGGTCGACTCAGCCTCAAACGCGAAACCAGCGGCGATGTTGTAGACAAAGGCGGGCCGGGGCGTGGTGCATGACCACTCATCCCTCACAGGTGGTGCTGCTCGCTAACAGCACTTGCTCCCACACCCCCCTCGCCTCCACCAACAGGCAGTCAAAGGCTACACGGGGGATCTTTGTCTTTGTGTGAGTTTATCTCGTGACGTGTGCCTCGGTGTGGCGTCGATCGAGTCGGCCTCTTTGACATTTAGATAGACACGGGATCAATGATCCAATCTCAACTCTCCCCCTGCCCGCCTCCCTCTCGCTCCATCTCCCCTCCCCCTTCCCTGTCGCTCGCTCGCTCTCTCTTCAAGCGTCCGTCTCAATCGCTGTCTGCCTCCGTTCAACATTTTAGATCTTTTCGGCTCCTGCATATATTTGTCTGTCTGTCTCTCTCTCTCTCTCTGTGTGTGTGTCTATACACGTGTCTGTCTTATAATCAATGCTGATACCCGTCGTCTGTCTATCTGGATGTAAGTTCAACTTCGGTACGTAGCCCACCGTGCTAATCGTAGGGTACGTTCACTTACTTGTCTGTCTGTCCATATGCATCCTCGTCTGTCTGTCTATCCCAGAAGTGGGGAAGCAGAACAAGTAGAAGAGCCGTTTGGTTTCGAATTCGGCAAAAAAAAACGAAAAAAGCTAACTTCGACATTTGGTGCTTCCAAAAAGATGTGAACACTTCTGAGAATTTGCAACAACTCCACGAGCAAAGTGTGTGCCTCGGGGCTCTGGAGACCACCCGGAGATGATTCCAAGCACGCGTTGACAACGATGGCGAATAAGTGGGGAGAACCTTTGACTTTTTGAAGCTATTAACATTGCATTTGTTATCGTGTCACAGCGTAGTATTATCCGTTCTTCTTCCCATTAGAAACGAATACGTGTTAAAATATAATTTTAAGCACCCTGTTTAGGAGACGGTGGCGGTCTTTATTGAATTAACGTCGATAAGCAGTTCCTTATAGTAAACTGGCCTTCCATGGTGAACTGGACATCCATGGTAAACTGGACTCCCATGGTGAACTGAACTCCCGTGGTGAACTGGACTCCCATGGTGAACTGGCCTTCCATGGTAAACTGGCCTTCCATGGTGAACTGGACATCCATGGTAAACTGGACTTCCATGGTGAACTGGACTTCCATGGTGAACTGGACTTCCATGGTAAACTGGCCTTCCATGGTGAACTGGACATCCATGGTAAACTGGACTTCCATGGTGAACTGGACTCCCATGGTGAACTGGCCTTCCATGGTAAACTGGCCTTCCATGGTGAACTGGCCTTCCATGGTGAACTGGACTCCCATGGTGAACTGGCCTTCCATGGTAAACTGGACTTCCATGGTGAACTGGACTTCCATGGTGAACTGGACTTCCATGGCAAACTGGACTCCCATGGTGAACTGGCCTTCCATAGTAAAGTGGCCTTCCATGGTGAACTGGACTTCCATGGTAAACTGGACTTCCATGGTAAACTGGACTCCCATGGTGAACTGAACTCCCGTGGTGAACTGGACTCCCATGGTGAACTGGCCTTCCATGGTAAACTGGACTTCCATGGTGAACTGGACTTCCATGGCAAACTGGACTCCCATGGTGAACTGGCCTTCCATAGTAAACTGGCCTTCCATGGTGAACTGGACTTCCATGGTAAACTGGCTTCCATGGTGAACTGGACTCCCATGTTAAACTGGACTCCCATGGTGAACTGGACTTCCATGGTAAACTGGACTCCCATGGTGAACTGGCCTTCCATAGTTAACTGGACTTCTATGGTGAACTGGCCTTCCATGGGGAACTGGACTCCCATGGTAAACTGACCTTCCGTGGTAAACTGGACGACTTCCATGGTCAGGGGTGGGCAAACAAAATAACAAGAAAAGCCAATTTTTGTTTGAATTTCAAGAGCCCCTGGTCTCTCTATACCCCCGTATCTCTACCCATACAACCGTCGGAATGGGCGTCCTCGCGGGGAGATGGAGCGGGTTGAGATCAGTTGACGTGCGCAGGCCCTTGGATGGTCAGCAGTGGATAGATCAAGACTGCTGCTGCTGCTGCTGATGATGATCATGCAATAGGCGTGTGTGTCGGTTGCAAATATTTCTACGGTTGCAACAATTGTCTTTTGCACGTGACAAGATGCCCTTCTTAATTGTAACAAGTTGCAAATTGCAACTGCGCCTTTTTTTCGTCCTTCGAGGGCGTAGAATTTTGGCAAACTAAATGTGAAATTAGATTTGCACTTCTTTTTTTACGCACGAGTTAAATTACACAAGAGGAAAATAGATTATAAATTGGCCCATTTGGTTTGTGCGCATGGTGTTTAATAATTACAAAGGTTTTTTTCCCCCTTCATTAAATGTTATCTATGCACCTATTGCTCCCTCTGCCTTCTCCCAGTCTCTCTCTCTCTCTCTGTAGTGGGTGTGTGTGTCTGTATGGTGCACTTCTTTCGCACCGGACGTTGCCGCTCACGGCCAACACCTGTGACGATTATCTGAAACCGGTCCTGGGGCTCGCCTAGGTCTACTCAGCCTTAAAATGAGTACCTGGTGCGGTGTGTAAACATCGCCACGGGGGAGACAAAGGAGGTCGGGCGTGGTGCTGGCCACCCACCCCCTCGGGTCCCGTTCCGACCTTAATCGGTGCTCCTCGCTAACAGCACTTGCCCCAAAACGCCGAGGCTATACGGGGGTTCTTTATCTTTGTCTGACACATAGATGCGGTACACACCTGCCCGAGCTCTTATCTGGTTCTCTTCAAACGTCCGTGTGAAGTGCTACTAACCCCTCGATAATTGAATTCCTTAATGAAATGACTTCGACGTTTGTGACCCTAGTAATTAGACGTTTGGGGGGGGGGGGCGATGAGGGTTGGAGCGGGGGGGGGGGGGCTGGGGGAGCCGAGGGGGGGCGGTGGTTTAACAATTATCGCTTTTAGATTATTTTGGCTGAAACGAAAAAAGAAAACGATTGAAATTGTATTTTCTATTTTACCGCAAATTATAGCTCAACGGAGTGGCTCATCGTGTGCACATTTATAGCGGCCAAATAATCTAAACGCGTGATCTTGATTCTAAATGTGGAGGGAAAATCAGGAGGACCTGGATAAAAATCCACGCGACCACGGGAGAGAGAGAGAGACGCAAACTCCAAATATACAGCAGCAGGCGTCAGGGTCGGGATCAAACCCACGGCCTCCTGCATATCAGGCGAGGTAGTTAACATCTCCTAGCCACCGTGATGATGATGAGAGAGAGACGCAAACTCCCAATATACAGCAGCAGTCGTCAGGGTCGGGATCGAACCCACGACCTCCTGCACACCAGGCGAGGTAGTCAACATCTCCTAGCCACCGAGGCGCGATGTAAACCTCTTGTGCGAGCAAGACTGACTTCCGCGCATCGATTGACCGCGCTAGGGAATGCTACGGCATTTGGTAGGGGTGAGGGAGGAGGGATGGTGGGGTGGGGGAGATTGCCATCTAGCAGTGGCTAGGCCATGGCTGATGACGCTGCTTTGCTAACACTCGGTTGGCCAGTCCTGCGCACGAACAGTCGCGAACGCAAAGCGATGTCCGCTCACATTTGCCGTTCATTGGACTCTCACTTACCCCTCTCGCTCACTCCACCACCACCCCCCCACCACCACCCCACCACCACCTCCGTCACCCCCCCCCCACCCCCCCCCCACCACCCCTCCCACCACACTCCTTCCTCTACCCTCCACCTCTCTGTCCCTCCAGAGGTCAATTACTAACGACTTCCTATTACTAACAACTGACAATTAGTAGCAATTGCCAATTAGTGGGCGCAGGTGTTGCGTAAGGCGCGCGCGCGTGCGCGTGCCCGGCAGTGGCCGCACGCGCGAACACAAATATCCCCCGTATAGCCTTAGTAGGCTGCTGGGGCAAGTGCTGTTAGCAAACACCTAATACAAAGACAAAGGCACCCGAATAGCCTTAACAGACCGTTGGGGCAAGTGCTGTTAGCGAACACCTAATACAAAGACAAATACACCCGAATAGCCTTAACAGACCGTTGGGGCAAGTGCTGTTAGCGAACACCTAAGATAGAGACAAAGATCCCCCATATAGCCCTAACAGGCTGTTGGGGCAAGTGCTGTTAGCGAACACCTAATACAAAGACAAATACACCCGAATAGCCTTAACAGACTGTTGGGGCAAGTGCTGTTAGCGAGCACCTAATACAAAGACAACGATCCCCCGCATAGCCTTAGCAGGCTGCTGGGGCAAGTGCTGTTAGCGAACACCTAAGATAGAGATAAAGATCCCCCGTATAGCCTTAACAGGCTGTTGGGGCAAGTGCTGTTAGCGAACACCTAATACAAAGACAAATACACCCGAATAGCCTTAACAGACTGTTGGGGCAAGTGCTGTTAGCGAGCACCTAATACAAAGACAACGATCCCCCGCATAGCCTTAGCAGGCTGCTGGGGCAAGTGCTGTTAGCGAACACCTAATACAAAGACAACGATCCCCCGTATAGTCTTAACAGGCTGCTGGGGAAAGTGCTGTTAGCGAACACCTAATACAAATACAAAAATCCCCCGAATAGCCTTAACAGGGTGTTGAGGCAAGTGCTGTTAGCGAGCACCTAAGATTGAGACAAAGACACCCGAATAGCCTTAACAGACCTTTGGGGCAAGTGCTGTTAGCGAACACCTAATGCAAAGACAAAGACACCCGAATAGCCTTAACAGACCGTTGGGGCAAGTGCTGTTAGCGAGCACCTAAGATAGAGACAAAGACCCCTGAATAGCCTTAACAGGCTGCTGGGGAAAGTGCTGTTAGCGAGCACCTAATACAAAGACAACGATCCCCCGCGCTAACCGCTGCACCACCGCTCCCCACAAACGTGCATCAGCAGCAGCGTAGCCCACCACGCCTGCCCCAGCACTGTGCAGAGTGCACGCCTCCTGGCGTGATCGCCTACCATTCACTCCTTCAAATTCATTCATTCAATTCTTCACTCGCAATGTTCTATCCGTGTCCAATGCGTCCATCTGTGAATCGCTCTGCGACGATGCCGTTGTGACGGGCGCTAGACGAAATCACGTTTCATTCGATTGATTCATTCATTCGTGGCTGGGCGGGGCGGGGAGGGGGGTTGAGGAGTGGTGGCGCAACGGTTCGCTCACAGCCAACGACATCGCTCACGAATATTTGAACGGGTTCCGGTCCCTCGCCTCCGTCGACACAGCCTCAAATGCGTAAGCGGTGCGCTGCTGGGGGAAACAAAGGCGGTCGGGCGTGGTGCTGGCCACCCACCTCCTCGTGTGCCACAGCGCGGGCCTTTCACAGGTGCTCGCTAACAGCACTTGCCCCCACAGTCTGGATCTTGGTGTGTGTACCCAGCAAACCGCAGTTCCATCTCCGCTCGCGGCCACCCCCAAGAGGCAATTGTCTCCACCGGTCTCGTGCCTCCGCTCTGAGGTCGACTCAACCTTAAATGAGGCTCCTGGTGGAGATGTTAATCGAACATCAGCGCTGGTGAGACAAAGGCGGCCGGGCGTGGTGTTGAACTACGCAGGCCCCGTCCTCGTGCGCCGGCCAAGGCGATCGCGGTGGCTAGGAGATGTTAACTACCTCGCTTGGTATACAGGAGGTCGTGGGTTCGATCCCGAATCTAATGCCTGCTGTATATTTTGAGTTTGCGTGTTTCTCTCTCTCATCATCATCACGGTGGTTAGGATATGTTGACTACCTCGCCTGGTATACAGGAGGTCGTGGGTTCGATCCCGAATCTGATGCCTGCTCTATATTTGGAGTTTGCGTGTCTCTCTCTCATCATCATCACGGTGGCTATGAGATGTTAACTACCTCGCCTGGTATGCAGGAGGTCATGGGTTCGATCCCGAATCTGATGCCTGCTGTATATTTGCAGTTTGCGTCTCTCTCTCTCTCTCCCCGTGGTCGCGTGGATTTTGCCTGGGGTCGTCCGGTTTTATCCCTCCACATTTAGAATCAACATCACCACGCGTTTAGAGCAATTTGGCGTCTGTAAATGTTCACGCGATGATGATGATGATGACAAGCCACTTCCGTTGAGCTGTCATTTGTGCCAGCCAGGTGGTGTCCGACAAAGAGCTCCGTTCAACGGCGCCTTCATCACGACGGTGCTATTAGCGAGTACCTATTACACTATTTATACTGGTAGCAACCTCCTGGTTACACCAGCCCACAGGGGATTATTGTGACCGCCCGTCGTGCAGGGAGGAGCTGCGTAGAGAGGGAGGGGCTGGTTGGGGAGGGGCTGGGTGGGGAGGGAAGGGTGGAGAGGGGCTGCGTGGGGAGGGTGGGGCTGGGTGGGGAGGGGAGGGTGGGGAGGGGCTGGGTGGAGAGGGTGGGGCTGGGTGTGGAGGGGAGGGTGCGGAGGGGAGGGTGGGGAGGGGCTGGGTGGGGAGGGTGGGGCTGGGTGGGGAGGGGAGGGTAAGGGTGGGGCTGGGTGTGGAGGGGATGGTGCGGAGGGGAGGGTGGGGAGGGGCTGGGTGGGGAGGGTGGGGCTGGGTGGGGAGGGGAGCGTGGGCAGGGGCTGGGTGGGGAGGGTGGGGCTGGATGGGGAGGGGAGGATGGGGAGGGGCTGGGTGGGAGGGGAGGGTAAGGGTGGGGCTGGGTGGGGAGGGGCTGCTCACTCCGTGGTGCCCTTATCAACGTTTAACCTACTCACGCCGGCTTGTGCCCGCCCTCACAGTCGGGCATATTTGCGGAATACACCACGCCGCCGTTGACCCCTGGCCATTTACCGAGTAACCCAACGTTCCTACCAGCTCCCTCCGCAGGAATGTGTTTTTGTTACCAAGTAAGCTCAGTGGGGCCTCACTTGGTCAAATGAAACGTAGATTAATAGGTGCTCGCTAACAGCGCCGTGGGTACAAAGGCGCGGCTCTTTTGTGTTTGTGTGTGTGCGCGCGTTCGCTGAATCGTGAATATTTCAGCGCGCGCGTATGAAGAAGAGGTGTAAAAACGCATTAATAATTCATCATAGAAATAATTAAATAGAGAACCACGCTCTCTCTCTCTCATTAAAGAATGCTGGCAGAGAATTACATTTCAAACATGTTCGCCTTTATCAGCTCGCTCTTACCCGTGTGGCGACGTCTAGTCAATATTCCCCCACACCCCCCACCCAATATGTGAGTCTATGAGTCTCTCTGTCAGTCAATAGGTCTCTCTGTGAAGTCTATGGACCTCTCTGTGAGTCTGTGAGTCTCTCTCTCTCTCTCTGAGTCTATGGGTGTGTATGTGAGTCTGTGGGTCTCTCTGTGAGTCTATGGGTGTTTCTGTGAGTCTGTGAGTCTATCTGTGAGTCTATGGGTGTTTCTGTGAGTCTGTGAGTCTATCTGTGAGTTTATGGGTGTTTCTGTGAGTCTGTGAGTCTGTGAGTCTATGGGTGTTTCTGTGAGTCTGTGAGTCTATGGGTGTTTCTGTGAGTCTGTGAGTCTATGGGTGTTTCTGTGAGTCTGTGAGTCTATGGGTGTTTCTGTGAGTCTGTGAGTCTATGGGTGTTTCTGTGAGTCTGTGAGTCTATGGGTGTTTCTGTGAGTCTGTGAGTCTCTCTGTAAGTCTATGGGCGTGTATGTGAGTCTGTGAGTCTCTGAGTCTATGGGTGTTTCTGTGAGTATCTCTGTGAGTCTATGGGTGTTTCTGTGAGTCTCTGAGTCTCTATGTGAGTCTATGGGTGTGTATGTGAGTCTATGAGTCTCTCTGTGAGTCTCTCTGTGAGTCTCTCTGTGAATTTATGGGTGTTTCTGTGAGTCTGTGAGTCTATGGGTGTTTCTGTGAGTATCTCTGTGAGTCTCTCTGTGAGGAGTCTCTCTTTGAACTCCATCTCTGTACCGTGCCGTGAGATTGACATATTTGCTACCTTAGCCAGAGCGTGTCGGTGACCACCTATAAACGACCCGGAGTCGAACCCAGGGTCCCAGCACTCTGCGCCACTTGGCCCGTGAGAATTCGCCGCCTGAAATATTCTTGTACGGCAACCTTGGATTCCTCTCATTCATTTCGATTTCCCAGTTTCTCTCATTCCGCCTCTCTCCCTCTCTCTATCCCCATCACTCTCCCTCTCTCTCTCTCTCGCTCACCCCCTACCTCTATTTCCACGTGTGCCCTGATTTCTCCCTGGATAAGAGCAGAGCAAATGATCCCATTCCGGCTGTAACCAGGCAACGGTGTGATGGAGCGGGTGGTATAGGAAGTTATGCGGTGACGGTGCTGGTGGTGGTGGTGGTTATGTGGTGGTGGTGGTGGTCGTGGTGGTGGTTGTGGTTGTGGTGGGGAGTGGTAATGGGTACTACGAACCCGCCTCCCTACGCACCCAAAGTTCGATTCCCGCTCACGGCCAACACCAGACCTGGGCCTCCGCTAGGTCGACTCAGCCTCAAATGAGTATCTGGTTCGGTGTGTAAACATCGCCACTGGGGAGACAAAGGCGGCCGGGCGTGGTGCTGGCCACACACCCCCTCGTGTGCCGTGCCGGCCTTCATAGCTGCTCGCTAACAGCACTTGCCCCAACAGTCTGTTGAGGATATGCGGGGGATCTTTGTCTTTGTTGGTGTTCATGGTGCTGATGCTGGTTGTTGTGGTGGTGGTACCGGTGGTGTTTGTAGTGGCGATTTGTGGTGGTGGTTGTGGTGGTGGTTGCAGTCGTGGTGGTTGTGGTGGTGGTTGTGGTGATGGTTGTGGTTGTGGTCGTGGTTGTGGTTGTGGTCTTTGTGGTTGTGGTGGTGGTTGTGGTGGTTGTGGTGGTGGTTGTGGTTATGGTGGTGGTTGTGGTGGTTGTGGTGGTGGTTGTGGTGGTGGTGGTTGTGGAGGTGGTTGTGGTAGTGGTTGTGGTGGTGGTGGTTGTTGATTGTTGTGGTTGTGGGACCCCCATCCCGTCTCCCCCCTGTGCTTGCCCCGCCCTCTGCCGGTCCCAGTGACGGCTGTGACCGCCAGGGGGCATCGCCCGGACGCGGCCACTACGGGCCTCTGACCTTGCGTTCGAACCCGGCCTTCATTCGGCCAATTCACGTGGGACCCTACCCTTCGGTTTTGCGCGTTCGTGACATTCGCTGTGGATTTTTAAAATTTATTTTCCTCCACCAAACCGGGCGTTGAAGGCTTTGATGTCTAAACTAAAAATTTACATTTTTGTTTGGTTTACCTGGTAAGGCCCCACTGAGCTATTGAGCTATTTTCCTTTTAGCAGCGACCTGGCCACAGGTGATAGCTCAACGAAGTGGCCTGTCATCACGCGGACATGCACAGCGGCCAAAGACTCTAAACGCGTGGTGACGTAGATTCTTAATGTGGAGACAAATCCACGCGACCACGCGGTGAGAGAGACACATGCAAAACTCCCAAATATACAGCAGGCGTCGGGGTCGGGATCGAACACGCGATCTCTTGTATACCGGGCGAGACAGTGAACATCTCCTAGCCTCCCGACCCCATTGACTCTCACACGAAGCGCAGCGAAATTGTTTCACTCACTCAGAATGGATGTATAATATTTCGTAACGGCCATACGATATCACTGGTCAACACACTTTTTCTGGCATAAGGTATTCCAACGGTTTTAAGGTAAATTTGGGGTGCTGATTCCAAATCTGGCATCAGTTTTTGTCTATCACATCAGGTTTTTTAGATATCAAATATTGCATTTTCAATAAAAACTGCAGAATAAAAATGTTAAATAAATGTGGATATCTCCATAACATGATATTATAAACACACTATCCTAAAAACACAGCACCATATTTTAACACTAAAGCAGTCACTGACTCGCAACAACTTTCAATCATAAGTGACAGAGTTAATTTCGGGTAAAATCAATGAAAATGAGGTTTTGCCGATAGCATCACATCTCAAAAATGAGATGTGATAGAGTAAATCTGAGATCAGAATTTGGAATCAGCACCCTGAAATTAGTCTAAAACAGCTGCAAAAGTCCAGGCCAGAAAACAATTTTATTTTATGTTGACCAGTGTTATTCAACGATTCGCCGTGCGCACGACACGGCGGCTGATTGATTGCCCGGCGTCGTGAACCGGGCGGTCAGTCTTCCCGAGCTGTTCACTGACCACGTCTCCCCACCATCTCCTTCCGCCCTTTTCAACGCTATCCGACGCTTACGTGTCGTACAGCCAGTTGCCCAGCTAGGTTCGGTGGCTACGGCCAGCAGCAGCAGCAGCGGCCACAACTAACAACGGAGTCGTTGTTGGGGTCGAAAGGAGCCCAGCCCACAGCCAGGCAGAGGTCGTTTCGGCGTTTGGTGCTCATGGGACGGGCAGTGTTTGACGATTTTTTTAATATAAATCGCCCGAATGGTTTCGCCTTGCCAATGAGTGCCATTTCGATGGCACGAGGTCATTTTCTTTCACGGAGGGTAGCGGCAAAGTTGTGGTCAGCCGACAATGAGATGCCGCTGTGCCCTATCTGGCTGCTTGCAGAATCGGAATCTTGATTTATACTCGAGGAATCCGATGAGCTATAAAACTCTCTTTTTTACAGATGTCCAGGAAGGGGCAGGTCAGAATGGAGCAACAAAAAATACACAAACACGATCGGAGTGCAAAGTAGAGGAAAGGTAATTCTAGCTTTGAAGCTTTCGTGACTGCAAGGATTCATACGCTTAGGTTTTTTCGGTAAAGTCACGTAGGTAAAAATAAATAATTAAATAATGGAAGTAATAATAGACATAAAATAATAAATCACGACGTTTCGGAGGCAACACAAATCTCTGTCATCAGGTGGCACCGTCACAGCTAAATTTACTGCATCAAGTGAGGAAATGTAAACACTTATGAAAAATGCATGCAAACAAGACTATGCAATTTGTTTTAATCTTGCCAAGTAAGACCCGCTGAGCCAGAAAGCTTTTTTTTTCAGAAGCAACCGGCAAGTCACAAATTCGTTAAGCCAACATTTGTGACTGCCGCATCTTAACAACTCTTGGAACCTCCCAGTTCAACCAGTCTACACAACAAAGGCTCATTCCTAGCAGCGGCTTCAGCCGCACCAACTTCACAATAATAATATCCTGGGGCCTGCCTTGGCTCCTCCCACCCTCAACCAGTTAATATACAAGGACGGTTTTCTTGGAATTTCTCTTACTTGATACAGCAATCGTGCTGTGACGGTTCCACCTGAAGACGGAAGCTTGTGTTGCCTCCGAAACGTCGTGATTTTTATTTTATTTTTATTTTACTTAATTAATTTTAATTTTTTACCTACGTGACTTTACCGAAAACACCTAAGAATATGAATCCTTGCAGTCACGAAAGCTTCAAATCTAGAATTAACGAAGTCGACTTATCATCACGTGGACGTTTATAGCAGCCGTATACTCTAAACGCGTGATGTCGATCGCAAACGTGGAGGGAAAAACCGGAGGACCCGGAGAAAAATCCACGCGACCACGGGGAGAGGGTCACGCAAAACTCCAAATACACAGCACAGCAGGCATCAGGGTCGGGATCGAACTTACGAACTACTGTATACCAGGCGAGGTAGTTAACATCTCCTAGCCACCGTGGAGACGAGGAGGAGGAAGAGAGGGAGGGCACGTGGTTGTGTGTGTGTCCATGAATTTGCCCAGCTCGAGTCAGCCTTAAACGAGTACTTATCAGCACTTTGAACTCGTGGGCTAGGAAGATGTGTGCGTGTGTGTGTCTTTGTTTGTCTTGGTGTGTGTATGGGGGGGTGGGGAGCGGTGGTGTAGTGATTGGCGCGCTGCGCAGTGATTCTGGCTACCTGAGTTTGGTTCCCGCTCACGGCCACCAACACCAGGTGACGATTATCTGAACCGGTCCCGGGCCTCCCCTAGGTCGACTCGGCCTCAAATGAGTAACCTGGTGCGGTGTGTCGTCAACATCGCCACGAGGGAGACAAAGGCGGTCGGTCGCGGTGCTGACCACCCACCCTCTCCCACCCCGTGCTGGTTTTCAGAGTTGCTCACTGACAGCACTTGCCCCAACAGTCTATTCAGGCAACACGGGGTGGGGTGGGTGGGTGTTGGTGAGTGTGAGACTTTCGCCTGTTCAAGTTTAAGTTCACTTATTAGGTACAGCCCTGTGAGCAATTCGGCTCTTGAATCGGGTGCAACCGCAACAAACAAAAACATGAACAAGAAAACATCTTAAAGTGACTATGTGCAAACAGAAAATCCAAGAAAAGACAGCAAAATATTGCAGAAAAAGCACCGTACACCAACAATGTGTGCAAAAATCCCAGTGGGATGCAAGTCAAACAACAACAACCACAAGACAACTTAGATTAAGGCCATCAGTCTAACTCCGTACTACAACAAACAAACATGGCCAAACCAAAAAACTTTTCGAAAATCACCAAAATAAAGCCATGAAAGCAATGAAACAGTGATCATAGGAACTGTGGCCGAATTTTCACAATAAACGACATAAACAACACGTACCACCAAACTCTGCAGCCATAGCTGGCTGCATGAGTCACTCCACAATAGCAGGAGCATCAGTCGGAATATCAACATTTTCCAATGCACCTTTAAGATCAGCGCACTAAATCAAAATACAGGTCATACTTTGAGTGACGAGCCAAGACAGCTGCCACAACAGAGGATATCAGCGCAGGCCACGGGGAAGTCTAATCACCACGAGGCTATGATGCTTTGCTGCGTGTCCTGTCTGTGTCTCCCCCCCCCCGTGTTGTTTGAAACGAGCGCGCGTGTGTGTGTTTGCAAACATCGCCGTTGTCATTGCGTGTGCACAAGTTTTCCATAAGGAGATAGGGAGAGTGAAAGGAGGGAGAGAGGGGGGGGGTCGGGGAGTGTGGTGGGGCTGGAGCTGCGTTGATCAAGCTGTTTATCTTTAATTTGCCGCTAATTAAAAATTATCGCCCGTTCGTGCGTGGCCTGATCAGACTCGCCACGGAATTCTCTCTCTCTCCCTGTCTCCCTCCCTCCCACTATCTCCCACTCTCTCTCTCTCTCCCTGACTCTCTCTCCCTCCCACTCTCTCGCCCGCTAAATTGTGCCCAGAACGAGAACAAGTGAAGCAGTGAAGGGAGGGTTACGGGGTGAGGCTGGTGTCTGATTGGCTATTCTCAAATCTGCCCAATTTAACGGCATTGCGTGTGACGTCATGCCGTCGTTCGGCTTGGCACGTGACGGCATGCCGTCGATCGGCTTGACACGTGCGCGCGCTCTCTGAGAAGCCTCGCAGCAGACGCGACGGACGTCATAATCATCATTCATACCGGAGGAATCCGATGCGCTATAAAGCTCTTTTTCATTTTACCGATGTCGAGTAGCCACGCGTGTGCCTGGTTTTTGTTCCTTTCCCGGTCGCGTGGCTGATCTCGTATGTCTCTTCCACCACCACCCTCACCACCACACCCCCCGATTCGCAGTGCCAATGTCTGCCGCGCATTGTTTAATCGCGACCTCTTTGTTTGCCGTGTCCGGGAGAGAGAGAGAGGGAGAGAGAGAAGGGGGAGAGAGTAGGGGGGAGGAGACGCTCGTACGAACGCCCCGCGTGGGCTATTAGTTCTGATGCTGGTTTAACGGCAGCCTCTCACATCCGCCGCGCGTGCATTAATAATCACGCGTGTCTTGTGGAGGTCTCGTGAGCCGTCAGGCGCCACGGTGGCTAGGAGATGTTGACTACCTCGCCTGGTATGCACGAGGTCGTGGGTTCGATCCCGACCCTGACGCCTGCTGTGTATTTGGAGTTTGCGTGTCTCTCTCTCATCATCATCACGGTGGCTAGGAGATGTTGACTACCTCGCCAGGTGTGCAGGAGGTCGTGGGGTTTATCCCGACCCGAGTGACTCCTGCTGCATACTTGTAATTTGCGTGTCTCTCTCTCTCATCATCATCACGGTGGCTAGCAGATGTTGACTACCTCGCCTGGTGCACAGGAGGTCGTGGTTTTTATCCCGACCCTAATGATGCCTGCTGTGTATTTGGAGTTTGCGTGTCTCTCTCTCTCATCACCATCACGGTGGCTAGAAGATGTTAACTACCTCGCCTGGTATGCAGGAGGTCGTGGGTTCAATCCGGACCCTGACGCCCGTTGTCTATTTGAACCTTTGGGGCCGTCCATAAATGACGTCACGCACCTAGTGGGGGCGGGGTCAGACATTTAAATGACGTCACGCACCTAGTGGAGGTGAGAATTGTGACGTCACATCAAAATGCGCAACTTTCAATAAATATAGACAACACGTTCCACTTAATTAAATAGACTTTTTAATAAATGTTTCCTCCTACAACATCAGAGTGCAGCGCCACATTAAATACGCACTACGATGACAATAGTGTAAAGCGATTTGAAGCATGTTTTTTTTTTGGGGGGGTGGGGGGCAGAGCTTTGTGACGTCATATTTGAGGGGGGGGGTCTGACTTTTTGTGACGCCGTGTGACGAGGGGGGTGGGTGGTCAAAAATCGTCCAAAATCGCGTGACGTCATTTATGGACGGCCCCTTATGCCTCTCGCACAATGTCCGCGATGCAGTCATTCTTAGTCTGTTGATGGTGGGCGATGCGGCAATCGACTCATCTCGACGAGCTGTGCACTCACGATGCACCACCACGGTGCGTACCGCGAGCGTTCAGGGTTTCGGCGCAATCGCCCTCGCTGCGTTTCGACATCGCGGAGTGTGGCACCGATGTAGGATTGAGTGGTGACCCAGTCGCGGAGTTGAGTCCACCCCTAGAAAAACTAGTGTCCCTGAAATAAAACATTTAATTCTAGATTTGAAGCTTTCGTGACTGCAAGGATTCATATTCTTAGGTTTTGTCGGTAAAGTCACGTAGGTAAAAAAATAAAATTAATAAAAGTTAAATAAAAATAAAATAAAAATCACGACGTTTCGGAGGCAACACAAGCTTCCGTCTTCAGGTGGAACCGTCACAGCACGCTTGCTGTATCAAGTATTTTTATTTTATTTTACTTTTATTAATTTTATTCTTTTACCTACGTGACTTTACCGAAAAAACCTAAGAATAAGAATATGAAAACATTTCATGCTATTTGGTATTCCCCGGGGTACCACCATGAGGATCACTTGGAGTTTGCGTGTTTACTCACGACGTTTCGATCGCTGACATGTCATAGTCTATGTCAGCAGTTCTTCTGCTGTATCTGTTCCACCTAAATGACGGCCGCTTGTGTGTTGCGATCGAAACGTCGCGATTTAATTAATTTTCTTTTCTACCTACGTGACGTGTTCGTGCCTGCAGGCACGAACACGTCAGATCGAGATTGTTTTCGTGTTTTTCTGTCTTCCCGTTGTCGCGTGGCATTTTTTTATTTTTTCTCCGTGCACTCCGTTTTTTTCGCCTCCACATTTAGGATCAACACCGCGCGCCGATTCTAAACGCCGAGCCGTCAATTCGCTTGTGGCCAACGCATAACAGTATGCAAATACTGCCAACGCATCATTCTAAACGTGGAGGGAAAACCCCCCACAGGACCCGGAGAGAGAGAAAGAACAACGGGATAGAAAACATGCGAACTGGAAATATACAGACGTCATGGTCGGTGGTCGAACCCACGACCTCTTGTGTACCAGGCGAGGTAGTTAACATCTGCCCACCACCACGGTGTCGTCTTCCTCGCCGTCTGTCACTGCACCGAGAATGTGCGAAGAGAAATCTCTACCTCTTCCAAGTCACTCCACGGAGTTATCTGTCTCTCTCTCTCTCCATCTTGCTGTCCATCTATCTTACATCTTCCCATTCCTCACTCTCTGTCCATCTTTCTTTCGTGTTGTGCGCGGTGCTTTTAGCGCCACAGCGCGTCGATTTGTGGCGTTTATTTTCATTTGTTTGCTGGTGACTTTGTGTAATTGATATCGAAATCGCCTATAGTGCTGTTGCTGCTGGCGGCAATAAAAGTTGTTTAAAAAGTAAAAAATCTCCATATTTCTGCCCATCTATCTTGCATCTTCCCATGCCTCTCTCTCTCGCTCCATCTTTCTGGCCATCTATCTTACATTTTCCAATTCCCCCCTCTCTCTCAATTCCCTAGAGTTTAGAGTAAATTTTTTATTTGATTGACGGGTGATGGTCCCGTCTAGCCAGCAGCAGCAAATTAAAAACCCGTCAACATTGCACAGAATGAGTACGATAAGGAATATCGCACAACTCATTAACGAGGTATTTGACGGTCAAATCTTCGCTTAAAGCTTCCGTGACTGCAGGAATTCATATTCTTTGCGTCTTTCGGTGAAGTCACGTAGATAAGTACAAATGTATTAATAAAAATAAATAGAAAATAAACAAAAAAACTACGACGTTTCGATCACAACACAAGCGATCGTCCTATATTTATTATTTGTATTAAATTCGTACCTATCTACGTGACATTACCGAAAGACCCAAAGAATATGTGACGGTCGTTAACGAAACACAACGCGAATACAAACAGAAAATAAAACAAATATAATGAGGGCAAGTTGCGCCAGACAAGGGTTCAGGACATCTGCAAGCAAGCCCTGCATATATTTGTTTAATTTAACAGTGACATAGACACACGAGAATGGTCAAAAGAAAGGGACAGTGCAAACAAGCACGAGGCGCTATCAGCAAAAGGTGAGGCATAGGTGCAAGTAAGTTCCTCGTTTTAGTCTCTTTCTGACTCTCGATTCCTCACTCGTTCCTCCAACTCTCCATCCCTCTCCATCTCTCCTGGCCTCTCACTCACTCTCTCTCCAAATGTGCGTCTCTCTCTCTCGCGCTCTCCTTCCTTCTCTCCCACTCTCCACCACTCTCACTAACCCTCCAATCTAATCTCTCCATCTTTCTTTCGCCCACTCTCTCCCACCCTCCCTCGCACTCGCCCACTCTCTCCTACATTACATATCTCCCATTCGCCCTCCCTCTATCTCCCCCTCCTTCCAACTGTGCATTTATTTCTCCCACTCTCCACGACCCACCCTAACCCTCCCATCTTATCCCTCCCTCCCTCTCTCTCGCCCACTCTCACCCACTCTCCCTCGCTCTCTTTTTTATACGATCAGTGGAATCAAGAAGATGCTCGGTGTAGTCGGCACTTTGCTTCGTTCATCATTTCGTATTTTTTTTTTAAATAACTTTGCTTTATGTAACACCCCCTCTCGCTCACTCTCTCGCTCTCTCTCGTTCTGCACGCAGCCCTTCTCGCAGTCCAACGCTCTCACCCCCTCTCTCTCCAACTCTTCATTTATTTCTCCCACTCTCCATGACCCTCCCTAGCTCTCCCATCTCATCCCTCCCTCTCTCTCGCCCACACTTTCTCCCACTCTCACCTCGCTCCCACCCCCCTCTCTCCAACTCTTCATTTATTTCTCCCACTCTCCATGACCCTCCCTAGCTCTCTCATCTCATCCCTCCCTCTTTCTCGCCCACACTTTCTCCCACTCGTCCACTCGCTCCCTTTTCTGCCTCCCTCGCACTCCTCCCGCGCCGTTCTCTTCCCAGTGCCGCCATCTCCCCGTGGGACTGCGTGAGAGTGCAAGGGGGCTGATTGCCGCATCTGACAGCCGGCTAATTACAAAAAACACTGCTCGGACGCCCTGATGGATGCAGCGGCGCCAGTGTGAATTTCTGTGGAGTGTGCGTGTCTGAGAGTGTGTGCGTGTGTGTGCGTGTGTGTATGTTAACAGCACTTGTCCCTACAGTATGTTAAGGCTATATGGGGGATCTTTATCTTTGTATGTGTGAGCGCGTGTATTTGTGAGCGTGTGTGGGGAGCGGTAGTGTAGCGGTTAGCGCGCTGCGCTACGAACCCGGCGACCCCGCTCACGACCAACACCGGTGACGATTATCTGAACCGGTCCTGCCCCCCCCCCCACCTAGGTCGACTCAGCCTCAAATGAGTACCTGGTGCCATGGCGTGTAAACATCGCCACTGAGGAGACAAAGGCTGGCCACCCAACCCCCCTCGTGCGCCGTTACGGTCTTCATAGGTGCTGCTCGCTAACAGCACTTGCCCCAACAGTCTGTTAAGACTATACGGGGGATTTTTGTCTTTGTGTGTATGTGTGAGCGCGCATGTGTGAACTAGGGATGAACGATTTGGGGAAAATATCTAATTGCGATTTTTCTGACAGATATTGCGATTGCGATTTGATTTGCGATTACATTTTTTGTAAGTCAACCTTCAGTTCAATATTCACTGTGTAATAGATTTAAAACATGTGATGGAGCATTACCACGTGATACCATCACAATATGAACTGCTCTATATCTTATAATGCAAGGATGAGAACTTAAAATATATGAATTTATTCCAACATGGATTCATTAAAATGTTTTAATTGAAATAGAACAATCAAACATAGAACAATTGTTAAGTTAAATTAAGTTATAATAGTAAAAAATAAAACAATTCCCCCAAGAAAGTAATAGGACTTTTCAAATCGCAAAAAAATCGTCAGCCTGTGCGATTGCTAATTGTTTCAAATTGCGATTTCGATTTTAAATCGATTAATCGTTCAGCCCTCGTGTGAAAGTATGTGTGTGTGTGAAAGTGTGTGTGTGAAAGTGTGTGTGTGAAAGTGTGTATGTGTGTGTGAAAGTGTGTGTATGTGTGTGTGTATGTGTGTGTGTATATGTGTGTGTGTGTGAAAGTGTGTATATGTATGTGTGTGTATGTGTGTGTGAAAGTGTGTATGTATATGTGTGTGTGTGTGTGTGAAAGTGTGTATGTGTGTGTGTGAAAGTATGTGTGTGTGTATATGTATGTATATGTGTGCATGTGTGTGTGTATGTGTGTGAAAGTGTGTGTGTGCATGTGTGTGTGAAAGTGTGTGTATGCGTGTGTATATGTATGTGTGTGTGCACGTGAGCGTGCTCAACTCGCCGCGCTCCCAAACCGGCGCCAGCCGAGCTCGACAAACGCGGCCGCAGTCCACGGAGATTCCGCGAAACTTGAACGGTGTTCGGGGGTCTCCACACCCCCTGAGTGGGTGGAGTTGGTCGTGCCAAGTTGCTCAACCCCCATCATCCCGTACGAAAGCGACTCCCTCGGCATCCTGCACTCAAAGTAGTGGCGGGCACCTTTTCGCGGATCAATGCCCCGAGGAACTGCGGTCTGAGCGACCACTCTCACTCTTGCATTCGCATATCGGGAAATTGATAACCATTAAGCCTCGTCAAAAAATCACATTATACGTATATAAATTTATAATAAGCAAAAAAATAGAAAATGTATAAATAACCAA
>NC_136303.1:3579656-3609656 GCF_964198595.1 Lampetra fluviatilis | reverse complement strand
TGTGTAAACATGTGGGTACCTGTATAAACATGTGGGTACCTATGGATACCTATGGATACCTGTAGATACCTATGATTACCTGTGTAAAAATGTGTTTCACTCAGAAACCTGCGTTCCACGAAATGATGGTTAGTGAGCGATTTATGTTTGACCAATTTACCCCTTGAGTCGGAACAGATTTGTTAATTTTACGTCGGTAAATAAATCGATGAATGTGCTTGAAGACTTCATTGTCGAACGAAATTGCAACATGTAATGCGGCACTTACTTTGGGACATTCCCTCCTATTAACGAGGCTCAGGCTCACGCATCTGGCCGTGAACCCGTTCCTGAGTGGACGGGTGAACTCGGCCACGCAAAACGTTTTCGATTTTTTCTTCTTCTTGGTTCTTTCGGTAAAGTCACGTATAATGGAAATAATAAAATAATAAAAATAAAACATAATAAAATAATTCTCACGACGTTTCGGCCACAACGCAAGCAGCCGTGCTCAGGTGGAGAGCAGGTTTGTCCACCTGAGGACGGATGCTTGCGTTGTGGCCGAAACGTCGTGAGAATTGTATTTTATTATGTTTGATTTTTATTATTTTATTATTTCCATTCTACGTGACTTTACCGAAAGAACCAAGAAGATGAATCCATGCAGTTACAAAACCGTTAAATCGAAAGTTTTCGGTTTTCTTTCTGACAGCTCAGTGATTTTATTTTTCATTTTTGGCGAGTTGTTGTTGTTGTTGGTGTTTTGTTTTGTTAAATCCACGAGCTTCCACCATGGACTTGTCCACCACAACGCCGCGAGGTGCCGTGCGGTCGAGTCGAGACGTGCGCTTGGTGAGTTTTTTTGTCTGGTAGGATGGCGATGGTTTAGTTGTATTTGTATGTGTGGATATGTGTCTGTGTGTGTTGGGGTGTGGGGAGTGGCCTGGCACAAGCGTCGTGGTGACGTCACCGCCACTTAGTGGCGAATGGCGGTTGTTGTTGTTGTTGTTGGGGAGCGGTGGCGTAGCGGTTAGCGCTACGAACCTGGCGACCCGGGTTCGATTCCCGCTCACGGCCAACACCGGTGACGAACATCTGAACCGGTCCTGGGCCTCCCCTAGGTCGACTCAGTCAGGATTAATTAAATATTCTGATTCCGATCTCCGGTCTACGGCCCTGCCAGAGTCAGTCGCGGATTATCCACATTCCCGTGGCGGGGACGAGTCTATCCATAGCACCTACCCCACTGTTGACTTGCACACAAAGCGGTGAGTCGTGTTACAACGGGCTCCATCACGTCTTGAAGAGCGGTGGCGCAGCGGTTAGCGCACTGCACTCCGAAACCCGTGGAACCCGAATTCGATTCCCGCTCGCGGCCACCAACATCAGTGGCGATTATCTGAACCTGTTGCTGGGCCCTCCCTTAGGTCGACTCAGCCTTAAACGAGTTACATGGTGCGGTGTGGAGTTTAACATCGCCACTGGGCAGACTAAAGCGGCCGGGCGTGATGCTGTACACCCACGTGCTCCGTGCAGACCTTCACAAGTGCCCTTGCCCCAAAGAGTCCGCGGAGGAAGCTATACGGGGGATCTTTGTCTGTGTTATCACATTTGCCGCGATTGCATTTTTTGTTGTTGTGAAATACGGCAGTAAATGTCAGCGTGCACGATTATACGATTGTAACGACATCAATGTCCAACACAATGGCGCCGTATTGACACGCGTTGTTTCGCGTTGTTGAGTTGGTGATTTGCCGTACTTCCGCTACAACTTACGATTTAACAACAACAGCAGCAGCAGCAGAAAAATCGTTCTTCAACCGCAGTTCGCTGAGCAGCGTGAGCCTGTGAACCCGTCACGGAGCCACTTGCCACGTTTCCCATCCATGGCAGGGCTTGTCACGCGCGCGTGGCAATCTAAAAGTAATTAAATAACTATTCTTAATTATGATCATTAGTCCAGAGTACAACATGATGACGCCATAACAAGTCCCCCGTTCCCTCTCAATTACTTTTGTAAACGTGTTTTTAAAAATATATTATTAAAGCGTTGATCGAATTCGGGTAATAACAGCGGATTCTTTTCGGTGGATTTTAGAACATGTAAGAAATATTTTTTCCTCTTAAATCACGATAAACGTGGTCACGAAACGCTCAAAATTGGGTATTATTACGCAAAATAAATTGATACAAATCTGGTGACGGGAAAACGAACCATTGCAACATCAAAGGGAATAGATTCCGAGATAGTACAGAACAAAACACACAGCTGGTAACAGCAATCCGCAGAATTGTGGAGTAACCTCTCCAGAATTGTCACTGCTTTTTAGAACGATTTGCACGGTTGGCTACGTATGGTGCAAAAACACGTTCCTTCGGAGTGGGCAGGTAGGAACTTGGTTGGACAGCGCATTCGTGCACGACAGACAGACAAATAATCCCTGGTGGGCAGTGTGAAACCTGTTGTTCCTACCTGTGTACAAGATAACTTGACTTGAAGTAGCCAGGCAGACAGCCCCCTTAACTATCGGCCCCTCCCCCTTGCTTAGGCACCTCCCCTTGCCCCCCCCCTCCCTTAGGCCCCTCCCCTGGCCACCCCCCCATATCCTCAGGCCCCTCCCCTGACCCCCCTTCCCTTAGGCCCCTCCCCTGACCCCCCCTCCCTTAGGCCCCTCCCCTGACCCCCCTTCCCTTAGGCCCCTCCCCTGACCCCCCCTCCCTTAGGCCCCTCCCCTGACCCTCCTCCTTTAGGCACCTCCCCTCTCCGTACCCGGCAGTAGGTCTCCACCAATCAAAGAGCTACAATTTGGGACCTCCTTTGCCAGTACCAAAATATACCAATAGGGTTTTCCCCTTTTTTCTGGCAACAAAACTGACACCTTTTGCAAGGAATCATGTCTACATTAACCGCAATACTTGCAGTCAAATGCAAACAAAAAACAATACTCTGGTAATTTGTGCATTGTCTTTGAAACTGATTGGTCCACACCAGAGACAGCTTTCTTTGGAGCCTCGTCTCATATGGTGTTCGACCAGATGACGCCAAAAGGCGCACAGTTCAAGACAACGCACAACCAGAGTAATAAGGACTCGGGGTAAGCAGCTACAATTTGGGACCTCCTTTGCCAGTACCAAAATATACCAATAGGGTTTTCCCCTTTTTTCTGGCAACAAAACTGACACCTTTTGCAAGGAATCATGTCTACATTAACCGCAATACTTGCAGTCAAATGCAAACAAAAAACAATACTCTGGTAATTTGTGCATTGTCTTTGAAACTGATTGGTCCACACCAGAGACAGCTTTCTTTGGAGCCTCGTCTCATATGGTGTTCGACCAGATGACGCCAAAAGGCGCACAGTTCAAGACAACGCACAACCAGAGTAATAAGGACTCGGGGTAAGCAGCTACAATTTGGGACCTCCTTTGCCAGTACCAAAATATACCAATAGGGTTTTCCCCTTTTTTCTGGCAACAAAACTGACACCTTTTGCAAGGAATCATGTCTACATTAACCGCAATACTTGCAGTCAAATGCAAACAAAAAACAATACTCTGGTAATTTGTGCATTGTCTTTGAAACTGATTGGTCCACACCAGAGACAGCTTTCTTTGGAGCCTCGTCTCATATGGTGTTCGACCAGATGACGCCAAAAGGCGCACAGTTCAAGACAACGCACAACCAGAGTAATAAGGACTCGGGGTAAGCAGCTACAATTTGGGACCTCCTTTGCCAGTACCAAAATATACCAATAGGGTTTTCCCCTTTTTTCTGGCAACAAAACTGACACCTTTTGCAAGGAATCATGTCTACATTAACCGCAATACTTGCAGTCAAATGCAAACAAAAAACAATACTCTGGTAATTTGTGCATTGTCTTTGAAACTGATTGGTCCACACCAGAGACAGCTTTCTTTGGAGCCTCGTCTCATATGGTGTTCGACCAGATGACGCCAAAAGGCGCACAGTTCAAGACAACGCACAACCAGAGTAATAAGGACTCGGGGTAAGCAGCTACAATTTGGGACCTCCTTTGCCAGTACCAAAATATACCAATAGGGTTTTCCCCTTTTTTCTGGCAACAAAACTGACACCTTTTGCAAGGAATCATGTCTACATTAACCGCAATACTTGCAGTCAAATGCAAACAAAAAACAATACTCTGGTAATTTGTGCATTGTCTTTGAAACTGATTGGTCCACACCAGAGACAGCTTTCTTTGGAGCCTCGTCTCATATGGTGTTCGACCAGATGACGCCAAAAGGCGAGTATTGCGGTTAATGTAGACATGATTCCTTGCAAAAGGTGTCAGTTTTGTTGCCAGAAAAAAGGGGAAAACCCTATTGGTATATTTTGGTACTGGCAAAGGAGGTCCCAAATTGTAGCTGCTTACCCCGAGTCCTTATTACTCTGGTTGTGCGTTGTCTTGAACTGTGCGCCTTTTGGCGTCATCTGGTCGAACACCATATGAGACGAGGCTCCAAAGAAAGCTGTCTCTGGTGTGGACCAATCAGTTTCAAAGACAATGCACAAATTACCAGAGTATTGTTTTTTGTTTGCATTTGACTGCAAGTATTGCGGTTAATGTAGACATGATTCCTTGCAAAAGGTGTCAGTTTTGTTGCCAGAAAAAAGGGGAAAACCCTATTGGTATATTTTGGTACTGGCAAAGGAGGTCCCAAATTGTAGCTGCTTACCCCGAGTCCTTATTACTCTGGTTGTGCGTTGTCTTGAACTGTGCGCCTTTTGGCGTCATCTGGTCGAACACCATATGAGACGAGGCTCCAAAGAAAGCTGTCTCTGGTGTGGACCAATCAGTTTCAAAGACAATGCACAAATTACCAGAGTATTGTTTTTTGTTTGCATTTGACTGCAAGTATTGCGGTTAATGTAGACATGATTCCTTGCAAAAGGTGTCAGTTTTGTTGCCAGAAAAAAGGGGAAAACCCTATTGGTAAATCAAAGAGCTGTTTGTAAGGTCTCCACCAATCAAAGAGCTGTGTGTATTATATATTTATTTATGCACGACAGACAGACAGACAGTCAGACAGACAGACAGCTAAATAATCCCTGGTGGGTAGTGTGGAACATTGTTCCTCCCTGTATAAGGTCCAACAAACATGCATACACTCAGCAGAGCTCATTGCCAGTCCAGTAAACAACCATTCACTAACCTTGACTCACATTCACCAACTTTCACCCCAGTCTCCCTTCTCAGCTCTGCTAGTGGCGGAGCCATGAGTGTTGTGTTGTTTTTCGATTTAAAGCTTTCGTGACTGCAGGGGATTCATCTTCTTGGTTCTTTCGGTAAAGTCACGGTGAAGGGAAATAATAAAATAATCAAATAAAACATAATAACATAATTCTGGTCTTCACCTGAGGACGGCTGCTTGCGTTGTGGCCGAAACGTCGTGAGAATTATTTAATTATGTTTTATTTGTATTATTTTATTATTTCCCTTCTACGTGACTTTACCGAAAGAACCAAGAAGATGTTGTGTTGTTGTTTGTGTTTGTTTCCGCGACATCTGCCGAGGCGTCCCCGCTAAACGTAGCGATGCGTCAGTAGATGGCCCTGCCTGCGATTGCATTAAATTTGCGATTGAATTAAATTTGCGATTAAATTAAATTTGCCGGCGAATTTGGCAGCGTCTTAGGCAGTGTAAAGAAGCAGTTAAATTCCTGCCCGTGGGTTGATTGCACTGGTCAACACACTTTTTCAGGCATAAGGTATTCCAACGGGTATAAGGTAATTTTGGGGTGTTGATTCCAAATCAGGCATCAGTTTTTGTCTATCACATCAGGTTTTTGAGATATCAAATATTGCATTTTCAATAAAAACTGCAGAAGAAAAATGTTAAATAAATGTAGATATCTACATAACATGATATTATAAACACACTATCCTAAAAATACAGCACCATATTTTAACACTAAAGCAATCACTGACTCGCAACAACTTGCAATCATAAGTGACAGTTAATTTCGGGTAAAATCTATGAAAATGAGGTATGCCGATAGCATCACATCTCAAAAATGAGATGTGATAGAGTAATTCTGAGATTTTGAATCAGCACCCTGAAATTAGTCTAAAACAGCTGCAAAAGTGCAGGCCAGAAAAAAACGCTTTTTTTGTTGACCAGTGTATAATTTTTCGTAGTCCCGGCTCGTTTACGTAACCGTGAGCACCACTGCCCCTTGTAATACCAGCCCTTGCATCACCAGCGTCATCACGATCATCATCAGCGTCACCGTCATCATCACCTTCGTCATCATATTCATCACAAGCACCACCATCATCGTCTTGGTCACGCTTATACAGTATATCACCATCGTCAATGCCTTTATCATTATCACCACCGCCGCAATCGTCATCGCAGTCATCCCTTCAAGAGCAGCAGGGTAACTACCACCCAGCAAAGTGACTCCATTTCTTGCAAACTGCGGAGACAGAGAACCTCCCTCCCTCCCCCCGTGTAGCCTCAACAGCCGAGTGGGACAAGTGATGTCGACGAGCACCTATGAAGGCCGGAACGGCACACGCCCGACTGTATTTGTATGTGGTTCAAGTGCTGAGTCGATGGTGCAGTGTTGAGTCTATGGTGCAGTGTTGAGTCGATGGTGCAGTGTTGAGTCGATGGTGCAGTGTTGAGTATATGGGTAGTGTTGAGTCTATGGTGCAGTGTTGAGTCGATGGTGCAGTGTTGAGTCGATGGTGCAGTGTTGAGTATATGGGTAGTGTTGAGTCTATGGTGCAGTGTTGAGTCGATGGTGCAGTGTTGAGTCGATGGTGCAGTGTTGAGTCGATGGTGCAGTGTTGAGTTTATGGTGCAGTGTTAAGCCTATGGGCAGTGTTTTGTCTATGGTGCAGTGTTTTGTCTATGGTGCAGTGCTGAGTCTATGGTGCAGTGTTGAGTCTATGGTGCAGTGTTGAGTCTATGGTGCAGTGTTGAGTCGATGGTGCAGTGTTGAGTCTATGGTGCAGTGTTGAGTATATGGGTAGTGTTGAGTCTATGGTGCAGTGTTGAGTCGATGGTGCAGTGTTGAGTCGATGGTGCAGTGTTGAGTTTATGGTGCAGTGTTAAGCCTATGGGCAGTGTTTTGTCTATGGTGCAGTGTTTTGTCTATGGTGCAGTGCTGAGTCTATGGTGCAGTGTTGAGTCTATGGTGCAGTGTTGAGTCTATGGTGCAGTGTTGAGTCTATGGTGCAGTGTTGAGTCGATGGTGCAGTGTTGAGTCTATGGTGCAGTGTTGAGTATATGGGTAGTGTTGAGTCTATGGTGCAGTGTTGAGTCGATGGTGCAGTGTTGAGTCGATGGTGCAGTGTTGAGTTTATGGTGCAGTGTTAAGCCTATGGGCAGTGTTTTGTCTATGGTGCAGTGTTTTGTCTATGGTGCAGTGCTGAGTCTATGGTGCAGTGTTGAGTCTATGGTGCAGTGTTGAGTCTATGGTGCAGTGTTGAGTCTATGGTGCAGTGTTGAGTCGATGGGCAGTGTTGAGTCTATGGTGCAGTGTTGAGTCTATGGTGCAGTGTTGAGTCTATGGTGCAGTGTTGAGTTTATGGTGCAGTGTTGAGTTTATGGTGCAGTGTTGAGTCTATGGGCAGTGTTAGTCTATGGCCAGTGTTGAGTCTATGGGCAGTGTTGAGTATATGGGCAGTGTTGAGTTTAGGAGCATTGCTGAGTCTATGGGCAGTGTTGAGTCTATGAGTCTATAGGCAGTGTTGAGTCTATGGGCAGTGTTGAGTCTATGGGCAGTGTTGAGTCTATGGGTAGTGTTGAGTCTATGGGCAGTGTGAGTCTATGGGCAGTGTTTTGTCTATGGTGTAGTGCTGAGTCTATGGTGCAGTGTTGAGTCTATGGTTTAGTGCTGAGTCTATGGGCAGTTTTGAGTCTATGGGCAGTGTTGAGTCTATGGACAGTTTTGAGTCTATGGGAAGTGTTGAGTCTATGGGCAGTGCTGAGTCTATGGGCAGTGTTGAGTCTATGGGCAGTGTTGAGTCTATGGGTAGTGTTGAGTCTATGGGCAGTGCTGAGTCTATGGGCAGTGTTGAGTCTATGGGCAGTGTTGAGTCTACGGTGCAGTGTTGAGTCTATGGGCAGTGTTGAGTCTATGGGCAGTGTTGAGTCTATGGGGCAGTGTTGAGTCTATGGTTTAGTGTTGAGTCTATGGGCAGTGTTGAGTCTATAGGCAGTGCTGAGTCTATGGGCAGTGCTGAGTCTATGGGCAGTGTTGAGTCTGCGGGCAGTGTTGAGTCTATGGGCAGTGTTGAGTCTATGGGCAGTGTTGAGTCTATGGGGCAGTGTTGAGTCTATGGTTTAGTGTTGAGTCTATGGGCAGTGTTGAGTCTATAGGCAGTGCTGAGTCTATGGGCAGTGTTGAGTCTATGGGCAGTGTTGAGTCTACGGTGCAGTGTTGAGTCTATGGGCAGTGTTGAGTCTATGGGGCAGTGTTGAGTCTATGGTTTAGTGTTGAGTCTATGGGCAGTGTTGAGTCTATAGGCAGTGCTGAGTCTATGGGCAGTGCTGAGTCTAAGGGTATTGTTGAGTCTATGGGCAGTGTTGTGTCTATGGTGCAGTGTTGAGTCTATGGTGCAGTGTTGAGTCTATGGTTTAAGTGCTGAGTCTATGGGCAGTGTTGAGTCTATGGGCAGTGTTGAGTCGATGGTGCAGTGTTGAGTCTATGGTGCAGTGTTGAGTCTACGGTGTAGTGTTGAGTCTATGGGCAGTGTTAGTCTATGGCCAGTGTTGAGTCTATGGGCAGTGTTGAGTCTATGGGCAGTGTTGAGTGTATGGGCAATGCTGAGTCTATGGGCAGTGTTGAGTCTATGAGTCTATAGGCAGTGTTGAGTCTATGGGCAGTGTTGAGTCTATGGGCAGTGCTGAGTCTACGTTGTAGTGCTTCTCAATGTACAGGGGACGTTGATTCCAGTGGTGGGGGGGGGATGCAAGGAGCGAGACCTACAACGTGTGGACTGGGCACAGCGAGAAGATGCCGAGGGGTCGCCGGGTTCGTGGCGCAGTTTCGCTCACCGCAGCGCCACCGCTCGTCACGCACAGAGACAAAGCCACGCACGCGTACACACACAGGGGGGTGGGGGGAGGGGGAGAGTCGCATTAACGCAACGCGGTGGGTCTGGCGGGTGGCGTGCCCCATCTTCTCGGAGACAACGGAGCGCTCTTCATTACCCGCAGCTCAACGCGAGTCCTGTCTGCCCCCCCCCGGCTCTGATGAATGAAGCAATCGCCGCAACGATTTACACTGCGCTCCATCAACACGGAATACGCCTCGCGCGAGACCCCCTTCCTTGTTTCACCCCTCCCCTCACTCCCCCTCCCCCCCCATCCCTCCCCCATCCGCCCTCCTCTTTCCCCCCCACTCCCTCCCTCCCCCATCCCCCCCTCCTCCATCCCCCCCACTCCCTCCCTCCCCCATCCCGCCCCCCCCTCCATCCCCCCCACTCCCTCTCTCCCCAATCCCCCCCTCTTCCATCCCCCACTCCCTCCCTCCCCAATCCCCCCCCCTCCTCCATCCCCCCCACTCCCTCCCTCCCCAATCCCCCCCTCCTCCATCCCCCCCACTCCCTCCCTCCCCAATCCCCCCCCCCACCTCCATCCCCCACTCCCTCCCTCCCCAATCCCCCCCCTCCTCCATCCCCCACTCCCTCCCTCCCCCATCCCCCCTCCTCCTTCCCCCCCACTCCCTCCCTCCCCAATCCCCCCCCTCCTCCATCCCCCACTCCCTCCCTCCCCCATCCCCCCTCCTCCTTCCCCCCCACTCCCTCCCTCCCCAATCCCCCCCTCCTCCATCCCCCACTCCCTCCCTCCCCCATCCCCCCTCCTCCATTCCCCCCACTCCCTCCCTCCCCAATCCCCCCCCTCCTCCATCCCCCACTCCCTCCCTCCCCAATCCCCCCCCTCCTCCATCCCCCACTCCCTCCCTCCCCCATCCCCCCCCTCCTCCATCCCCCACTCCCTCCCTCCCCAATCCCCCCCTCCTCCTTCCCCCCCACTCCCTCCCCGATCCCCCCTCTTCCTCCCCCCACTCCCTCCCTCCTCCATCCTCCTCCTTCTCCCCCACTCCCTCCCTCATCCCCCCCTCCTCCTTCCCCACACTCCCTCCCCCCACTCCCTCCCTCCCCCATCCCCCCCTCCTCTTTCCCCCCACCCCCTCCCCCATCCCCCCTCCTGCTTCCCCCCCACTCCCTCCCCGATCCCCCCTCTTCCTCCCCCCACTCCCTCCCTCCTCCATCCTCCTCCTTCCCCCCCACTCCCTCCCTCATCCCCCCCTCCTCCTACCCCCCCACTCCCTCCCCACCCCCCCCCCTCCTCCTCACCCCGCCCCCCTCCTCCTCGTGAGGTATCCACCGCGTGCGAGGCCCTCCCCAGAGCCTCAGCGCACGCCACGCGGCATCCATTGCGAGCATGGGTTGACTGGTGGCTTCTCCATACCCCGACTATGTGTGTGCACATACATGCATATTTCTGTAGATAGACACCGAGTGCGCACGTGCTTAGATGGCCTGTGGGCCGCATCTACAGCCCTAGCAGCTGCCTGCCCGCTGCAACATTTCATAATTTCTACGCCTCTTGATTCGTGTTGGATTCTTCCACGCTTCTATTATTTTAAATATTCACCATGTAACACAATTTTTGCTCCTGGGTACTGTTATTTTTTAATTGCTTATGCCCAAAATGTATAGAAAATGGCTATTATTCCGCACAAACGTTGCTTTTGTGACCAGGACTTTATGTGAACGAAAGACACAAATGCACACCACGTTTTCTCATTGAAAAGAGGTAAATTTCAAAATATCAATGTCCTGGTCACAAAAGCAAAGTTTGTGGGGAAAATATCCATTTTCTGTAATTTTGAGGCATAAGCAATAAGAAAATAACACTTACTACTCAGGAACAATGTTTGTCGATGCCGACCCTGAGACCTGTTGTATATTTGGAGTTTGCGTGTCTCTCTCATCATCACCACGGTGGCTAGGAGATGTTAACTACCTCGCCTGGTATACTGGGAGTCGTGGGTTCGATGCCGACCCTGAGACCCGTTGTATATTCGGAGTTTGCGTGTCTCTCTCTCTCATCATCATCATCACGGTGGCTGGGAGATGTTAACTACCTCGCCTGGTATACAGGAAGTCGTGGGTTCGATGCCGACCCTAAAGTATGGTGTTGTCTGGTTAAATAAAATAGTTTGATGGAGTCTTGAGTTGGTGATGCTGCTGCGTTGGGAGTGGTACAAAATGACGCGGCAAAAAAAAACGCAAATCAACAAGTTTGTCAATAACACTGTGGCCTTTAAAGCAACAAATATAAAGATATAGTAGGCGACGTTTCAGGCGATGGTTCATCAACTTCATAGCACCTTTAACTGGATACGTAGTGTGTGCTTCGTGTGGCACGCGCGTTCACATCACAGCAGTCGGCGTGACACGCGGTCTGACTTAAATAAGTATTAGCGAGCGAATGCTGCCCGCATTATTTTTGGGAGTGGTGGCGTTTCGATGGAAGCATCGCTGATTCATTAACATCGATCGTCTGCGCTCGCGGTGCGTGGAAGCCTATCACTCGCGTGAGAATCAATGTTTTTAGATTCATGCCATTCGGTTTAAGTGACGTCTGCGCGCGTGTGTGTGTGTTTGTTGGAGGGGGGGAGCGGTGGTGTAGTGGTTAGCGCGCTGCGCTACGAAGCTGGCGACCCGGGCTCGATTCACGCTCACTGCGAATACCGGTGACGATTATCTGAACCGGTTGTGGGCCTCCCCTTGGGTCGACTCAGCCTCAAATGAGTACCTGGTGTGATGTGTAAACATCGCCACTAGGGAGACAAAGGCGGCCGGTCGTGGTGTTGGCCACCCACCCCCTCGTGTGCCGTGCCGGCCTTTATAGGTGCTCGCTAGCGGCACTTGCCCCAACAGTCTGTTAAGGCTACACGGGGGATCTTTGTTTGTTGGGGAGCGGAGGACCGGCGGTTAGCGCACTGCGCTACAATCCCCAGCGCCCCAAGTTCGATTCCCGCTCACGGCCACCAACACCAGTGACGATTTTTGAACTGACTCTGGGCTTCCCCTAGGTCGACTCAGTTTCAAATGAGTACCGAGTGTCGGTGTGTAATCATTGCCACTGGGGAGACAAAGGCGGTCGGGCGTGGTGCTGGCTAACTTTAGCCGTGGCACAAGTCGGGTTAGGATCGTGGTTAGGGTGAGGGCTATCGTTTTTTTGAGTCGTGCTTAATAGGGCGCCACGGTGGCTAGGAGATGTTAACTACTTCTCCTGGTATGCAGGAGGTCGTGGGTTCGATCTCGACCCTGACGCCTGCTGGAGATTTGTAATTTGCGTGTCTCCCTCTCTCTTTCTCTCATAATCATCGCAGTGGCTAGGAGATGTTAACTACCTCGCCTGATATGCAGGGGGTCGTGGGTTCGATCTCGACCCTGACGCCTGCTCTATATTTGTAATTTGCGTGTCTCTCTGTGCAAGGTCACGTGGATTTTACTTCAGGTCTTCCGTTTTCCCCTCCACATTTAGAAACATGCGTTTAGAGTATTTGGCTGCTATGAATTTTAATAAGCCACTTCGTTAAGCTATCATTCCGAAGAAGAACTAAACATCTCAGTGGGTTTTACCTGGCAAAATAAAAAAAATAGTTTATAGTTTAGTTTAAAATATGGATTGGTTTACAGCGCGGGTTAGGGATATGTTCGTCACAGCTGGGTCGAGTGTCAAACTATATTTTGTTGACATTAATTAAAATCAATAGCAGTGCAAATTAGAGAAACCTTGCTCAAAATCCATTTGCAATATGAGTCAGGTTTATACGGAAACAATCTCCAAAGCGAAATTATTTCACATCGACCTGTCTTCGTTAACTGTAGCGCCAATGAGAGTGGAAATTAAATGTTTTGGGTATTGTACTTATATCTATTCAGGCTTTTTTTGCATTAATTGAAAAGCAAAATTACTCTTCACGGGGAATTAAAATGGGATTATGTTATGGTAATTCCACTAATCTGTTTAATTAATGATTACCAATTTTAATCTTACCAATTTATATCGACCTCATTAAATATTCGCGAACATCATCATCATTGGCAGCAGTGGCATCACCTACTGCCATCACCCCTATCATATCAGGGCGATCCTTAGCACCATCATCACCACCATCCTCAACTGCAATAAGCGTCATTATACAGTGCCAATACCAACATCACCAACAAAACCAGAGTAACTGCTTAACATCATCATTATCATATGACTATTGCCAAATTCTACATGGTGCCAATTGAGATTACACACAGAGCAGCAAAGATCGCCCCACCCGCTCCTGCCACCTTCGTGCCGCGCAGAGATAGTTGACACTGGGGGTACCCTAGGCGCTAGACGGCACAGCAACAATCATTGCGCCCCCCATCCCGCTACCGGCCAAGACGAATGGCCGCTTGCAGGCCAAGTCCTGAGTCACCTTCGTGCTGCGCAGGGATAGCTGCCACTAGGGGTGGGTGGGTGCCCTGGGTAAATGTGTCGATTTGAGACGAGGTGGAAAGGCACCGTCCATGTGTCCCGACGGGGTGTGGGGAGTGCGGCTCTGTCCTAAAATAAATCGCGGTCATCGTCACGTCTCCCACCCCGGTCATTGTGTCGCCCTTGATGGGTGCTAGCAGACCCCACTTTGCCACAACGACAGAATCCGCGATAGCCGATCGGGAGGACATCGCTTCGTCCGAGTCGCGCGCGCGCGTGCGTGCGTCTTACACGCGCGGTGCGAATCGCCATGCGCGGTGTGCCACGTGGGGTGGGCGATATGGCGCGTGGCCGTGACGCGCGCGCGGGCGTGATCACGTGACGCGTCGTCACGTGGGCTCGCGTTGGCGATGTTGACGCGCGATACGATGCCGTGGTGCGAAGCGATGTCTGAAGCGATGTCTGCTGCGATGCGGTGGTGTGCTGCGTAATGATGATGATGACGAGGATACAATGCACCCCCAAGGCGACTCGCTACAGCGGATGTTGTCCGACTTGAATCGACGTGACGACACCCGCTGCGTCTCGCGGGTGTCGTCACGCTCAGCACGCGTGTCCCACCAGTCGGATTACGCGAGCGAAAGCAATCCGCATGGACCCCAGCTCCTGCGATGATCCACCGTGGCTCCCCGTGTTGTTGAGGATGCTAATCATCAACAACAACAACAGAACAACTCAGTCTCGCTCTCAAACCCTCGAGTGCGGGGGAGGGCATCAAACGCCGACTACTCTGGCATCGAGATGAATCTCTATCGACGGATGCACATGCGCGTGTTGAACATCTGTGTGCTCGTATGTGTGTGTACCGTGTGTGTACCGTGTGCGTGTGTGTACTGTGTGTGTGTGTATACATGTACCGTGTGTGTGTGTGTGTACCGTGTGTGTGTGTATCGTGTGTGTGTGTGTGTACCGTGTGTGTGTGCCGTGTGTGTACTGTGTGTGTGTGTACTATGTGTGTATGTACTGTGTGTGTGTGTGCGTGTACCGTGTGTGTGTGTACTGTGTGTGTGTGTACCGTGTGTGTGTACCGTGTGTGTGTGTGTGCCGTGTGTGTGTGTGCGTGTACCGTGTGTGTGTGTACTGTGTGTGTGTGTACCGTGTGTGTGTACCGTGTGTGTGTGTGTGCCGTGTGTGTACTATGTGTGTATGTACTGTGTGTGTGTGTGCGTGTACCGTGTGCGTTTGTACTGTGTGTGTGTGTACATTACCATCAGCCCCACCAAAACTAAGCACCTGCCTGGGTATTTTGTACCATCGGACACTCCACCCCCACAACTCCCAATCGGTGATGGGACAGTTGTGGAGAGAGTTGAGAGTTTCCCATACCTGGGCAGTGTGTTGATGACCGGCTCCTGTTTAACAGTAGAGGTCTCACTCCAAATCAGTCGAGCGGCAATATCTTTTCATCGGTTGCGTAACGCTGTGTGGAAGCTACCTGGTCTATCGCTCCGCCCGAGGTTTCAGGTCTTCTCGGCCACGGTCATTCCCTCCCTTCTCTACGCTTGCGAAACGTAGACCCCCCTAATGGAGCATCTTTGCCGGTTAGAAATATTTAGGCTGGCCTGCCTACGATCCATCCTGGCTTTAACCAGGCTGGATTATGTGAGGAGCTTACAAATCCTTGAAAGATCTGGACAAAGTCCCATCGGTGAGCTCATCCGGCAGGCAAGGCTGCATTGGCTGGGTCATGTAGCCCGCATGCCCAGCCACCGCATGCCTAAACAGCTTTTGTTCGGCCGGATCGAGGGGGTAAAACGGGCGCGGCACGGGCTAGAGAAGAGATGGAGTGATATGGTACAAGAGGATGTGGAGCTGAGTGGACTTGCCGATGACTGGTACCAGCGGTGTCAAGATCGGCCTCTGTGGAAGAGGCTCGTGAAGGACGCTACTGGGCAGTTGGAGGCAGTCGTCCTCCAACAACAACGGAGGGCGGAGGAGCGACGCTCACAACAACGAGCGGAGCGCCGGGTGGCTAAAGCACAGCAAGATGGCACAGTAGGGGGCACAGGTGGTGCATCAGCCAGTCATCTCGGTCATCTCAGTCAGTCGACCCGTGGCACCTGGGTCTGCCACGTGACCTCCTGCCAGCGGGCGTTCGACACTTCACGTGGCCTCAAGGTGCACATGGCCTGGCACAAGCGTCGTGGTGACGTCACCGCCACTAAGTGGCGAATGTCGGTTGTTGTTGTGTGTGTGTGTGTACCGTGTGTGTTTGTGTAATGTGTGTACCGTGTGTGTGTGTGCGTATTGTGTGTGCGTACCGTGTGTGCGTACCGTGTGTGTGTACTGTGTGTGTGTGTATTGTGGGTGTGTGTGCACTGTATGTGTGTACTGTGTGTGTGTACTGTGTGTATGTACTGTGTGTGTGTACTGTGTGTGTGTGTACTGTGTGTGTATGTACTGTGTGTGTGTGTACTGTGTGTGTGTGTACTGTGTGTGTGTACTGTGTGTATGTACTGTGTGTGTACTGTGTGTATGTACTGTTTGTGTACTGTGTGTGTACTGTGTGTGTGTGCTGTGTGTGTGTACTGTGTGTGTGTACTGTGTGTGTGTGTACTGTGTGTGTATGTACTGTGTGTGTGTGTACTGTGTGTGTGTGTACTGTGTGTGTGTGTACTGTGTGTGTGTGTACTGTGTGTGTGTGTACTGTGTGTGTGTGTACTGTGTGTGTACTGTGTGTGTATGTACTGTGTGTGTGTACTGTGTGTGTGTATGTGTACTGTGTGTGTATGTACTGTGTGTGTGTGTACTGTGTGTGTGTGTACTGTGTGTGTGTGTACTGTGTGTGTACTGTGTGTGTGTACTGTGTGTGTGTGTACTGTTTGTACTGTGTGTGTGTACTGTTTGTACTGTGTGTGTGTACTGTGTGTGTGTGTACTGTGTGTGTGTACTGTGTGTGTGTCCTGTGTGTGTGTACTGTGTGTGTGTGTACTGTGTGTGTGTGTACTGTGTGTGTGTGTACTGTGTGTGTGTGTGTACTGTGTGTATGTACTGTGTGTGTACTGTGTGTGTGTGTACTGTGTGTGTGTGTCCTGTGTGTGTGTGTACTGTGTGTGTGTACTGTGTGTGTGTGTACTGTGTGTGTGTACTGTGTGTGTGTGTGTACTGTGTGTGCGTACTGTGTGTGCGTACTGTGTGTGTGCGTACTGTGTGTGTGCGTACTGTGTGTGTGCGTACTGTGTGTGTGTGTACTGTGTGTGTGTGTACTGTGTGTGTATGTGTACTGTGTGTGTGTGTACTGTGTGTGTGTGTACTGTGTGTGTGTGTACTGTGTGTGTGTGTACTGTGTGTGTGTGTACTGTGTGTGTGTGTACTGTGTGTGTATGTACTGTGTGTGTATGTACTGTGTGTGTGTACTGTGTGTGTGTACTGTGTGTGTGTGTGTACTGTGTGTGTATGTATTGTGTGTGTGTGTGTGTACTGTGTGTGTGTGTGTACTGTGTGTGTGTGTGTGTGTACTGTGTGTGTGTGTGTGTACTGTGTGTGTGTGTGTGTGTACTGTGTGTGTGTGTACTGTGTGTGTATGTGTACTGTGTGTGTGTGTGTGTACTGTGTGTGTATATACTGTGTGTGTGTGTACTGTGTGTGTGTACTGTGTGTGTGTGTACTGTGTGTGTGTACTGTGTGTGTGTGTACTGTGTGTGTGTGTACTGTGTGTGTGTGTACTGTGTGTGTGTACTGTGTGTGTGTGTACTGTGTGTGTGTACTGTGTGTGTGTACTGTGTGTGTGTGTATGTACTGTGTGTGTGTACTGTGTGTGTGTACTGTGTGTGTGTGTACTGTGTGTGTGTATGTACTGTGTGTGTGTATGTACGGTGTGTGTGTGTACTGTGTGTGTGTACTGTGTGTGTGTGTACTGTGTGTGTGTACTGTGTGTGTGTACTGTGTGTGTGTGTGTGTACTGTGTGTATGTACTGTGTGTGTGTGTGTACTGTGTGTGTGTGTACTGTGTGTATGTATTGTGTGTGTGTGTACTGTGTGTGTGTGTGTACTGTGTGTGTGTGTGTACTGTGTGTGTTTACTGTGTGTGTGTGTACTGTGTGTGTATGTGTACTCTGTGTGTATGTACTGTGTGTGTGTACTGTGTGTGTGTGTACTGTGTGTGTGTGTGTACTGTGTGTGTGTGTGTACTGTGTGTGTGTACTGTGTGTGTGTACTGTGTGTGTGCGTACTGTGTGTGTGTACTGTGTGTGTGTGTACTGTGTGTGTGTGTACTGTGTGTGTGTGTACTGTGTGTGTGTATGTACTGTGTGTGTGTACTGTGTGTGTGTACTGTGTGTGTGTGTACTGTGTGTGTGTACTGTGTGTGTGTGTACTGTGTGTGTGTACTGTGTGTGTGTACTGTGTGTGTGTGTGTGTACTGTGTGTGTGTGTACTGTGTGTGTGTACCGTGCCGGTCTTCATGCTGTTGAGAGGGGGGGGGGTATCTCTGTCTTTGTGGGAGGAAGGGGGGGAGCGGTGGTGTAGTGGTTCGCGCTACGCTGCGCTACGACACCCGGCGACCCCGAGTTTCGGTTCCCGCTCACGGCCAACACCGGCGACGATTATAATCATCGGAACCGGTCGTGGGCCTCCCCTAGGTCGACTCAGCCTCACATTGAGTAACCGGTGTGATGCGCTAACATCGCCACTGGGGAGACAAAGGCGGCCGGGCGTTGTGCTGGCCACCCACCGCCTCGTGTGCCGTGCCGGCCTTCATAGATGCTCGCTAACAGCACTTGCCCCCACAGTCTGTCAAGGCTATACGGGGGAAAAATAATGATTTGCCTTTTGTGTGCGTGCGTATGTACGGGGAGCGGTAGCGTGGCAGTCAGCGCGCTGCGCTAACGAACCCGGCGGCCCCGAGCTCGATTCCTGCTCGTGGTCTAATCGGTCTCGGGCCACCCCTAGATCGACTCAGCCCCGAATGCGTACCTGGTGCCGTCTGTGAAGGCGGGCGTGGGAGGCGTAGGACTTGCCACACACAACACACACACAGACAAAGGCCAGCACCACGCCTTTGTCTCCCCAGTCACGACGTTTGCACACCGCACCGGGTACTCATTTGAGGCTGAGTCGACCTAAGGGGAGGCCCAGGACAGGGTTCAGATCATCGCCGCTGGTGTTGGTGGCCGTGAGCGGGAAATCGAACTCGGGTCATATCCGCGTTTCATAGCGCAGCGTAGCGCTAACCCGCTGCACCACCGCTCCCCCCACACCGTGCACACATAGTGTATGTGTTTATCGTAGGGCACGCACGCACACGCACACGCACGCACGCACACACACGCGCACGCATGCACACACGCACACACACACATGCACACACACATGCACACACACACACATGCACACACGCACGCACACACACACACACAAGCATGCACACGCGCACACACACGCACGCACACACGCACGCACACACGCACGCACACGCGCACACACACGCATGCACACACGCATGCACACACGCATGCACACGCGCACACACACGCATGCACACACGCATGCACACACACACACACAAGCATGCACACGCGCATGCACACGCGCACACACACGCGCACACACACGCACGCACACACGCACGCACACACGCATGCACACACGCATGCACACGCGCACACACACGCACGCACACACGCATGCACACACGCATGCACACACACACACACAAGCACGCACACGCGCATGCACACGCGCACACACAAGCATGCACACACGCACACACGCATGCACACACGCATGCACACACACACACACACAAGCACGCACACGCGCATGCACACGCGCACACACACGCATGCGCACACACGCACGCACACGCATGCACACACGCATGCACACGCGCACACACACACACACACACAAGCACGCACACGCGCACACACAAGCATGCACACACGCATGCACACACGCATGCACACACGTGCACACACGCGCGCGCGCAGACCCAACCCCGCCCAGCCTCTCACTGCGGGTGACTAAGATGGATTATGTTCGAAGATCATTTCCATTCGGGCGCTCGCTGCCATGAACGAAAAAAACCGAGGCCCGTTTGTTTCGTTCCACCTTCCCATCTGCCACTTTTCAGGGTTCTGCACCCACACACACACAAAGACAAAGGTCCCCCGTATAGCGTTACGCTGACTGTTGGGGCAAGTGCTGTTAGCGAGCACCTATAAAGGCGAGAACAGCACACGAGGGAGTGGGTGGCCAGCACCACGCCAGGCCGCCGTTGTCTGTACACACAGACACACACACACAAAGATCCCCCGTATAGCCTCTAACATATTGATGGGGCAAGTGCTGTGAGCGAGTATAGCACCTATGAAGGGGGGGACGGCACACGAGGGCGTGGGTGGCCAGCACCACGCCCGGCCGCCTTTGTCTTTCCAGCGCTAATGTTTACATCACTACAGCCATATAGTTATTGTTAAGGCTGAGTCGACCTTGGGGAAGCTCAGGACCGGTTCAAATATTCGCCGCTATGTGTTGGCCGTGAGCTGGAATCGATCTGGGGGTCGCCGGGTTCGTAGCGCAGTGTGCTAACCGTAGCACACACGCACGCACACGCAATTACTTACCCGTCAAACATACTATACATCATTTTCTCTCACCCACGCACACTCACAAATTCAAGCATCAAACTCTCCGTGTCGCACAAATGCGCGCACAAAGACAAAGATCCCCGCACAGCCTTCGACAGTCTGGTGGGGCAAGTGCCGGGCGGCGAGTTGCAAACGCCTATGAAGGCCGGCAGGGCACACACACGACTTGTGTGCGGGGGGGGGGGGTCAACACCACGCGCCCGGCCGCCTTTGTCTCCCTCAGCGCTGATGTTTACTGCACACCGCACCCAGGTCTACATTTGAGGCTGAGTCCACCTGGACCGGTTCAGATAATAGGCAGGAGGAGGGAGGAGGGAGAAGGAGGGAGGAGGAGGAGGGAGGAGGAGGGAGGAGGGAGGAGGTGGAAGAAAGAGGAGGAGGGGGTAGGAGGGTAAGGTGAGCAGGGAGGAGGGAGGAGGAGGGTGGAGGAGGAGGAGGGAGGAGGAGGGAGGAGGGAGAAGGAGGGAGTAGAAGGAGGGGGGGGAGGAGGTGGAAGGAGGAGGAGGAGGGAGGAGGAGGGAGGGGGGAGGAGGAGGAGGGAGAAGGAGGGAGGAGGAGGGAGGAGGGAGTAGGAGGGAGGAGGAGGAGGGAGGAGGTGGAGGAGGAGGAGGTGGACGGCTTGCGTCTCGGCCTTCATCCAGCAGTGGATTGAACACGGCTGCTCGCGCTGCTGATGTGCACTTCAAAGTGGGCTTCACGCTCAACTCGAGTTCGGTGTCCTCTCCCTGAGCCGTTGGTCGAAATTCCACGTTCCCGTGGACGAGGACGTGGAATCCCTGGTGGAGATTCTGGCCTTCCCTACGACGGGAGATTTGTCCTGCTGGTGGGAATTCCGCGTTCCTATGACGAGCATGCATCTTGCTGGTGAAAACTCGGCATTCATACGACGGGGATGCGTCTTAGATGGTGGAAATTCCACATTCCTACGACGAGGATGCGTTTTAGATCGTGTAAATTCCACATTGCTATGGCGAGGATTTATCTTTCTGGTGAATTCTCCACATTCTTACGACGAGGATGCGTCTTAGATGGTGGAAATTCCACATTCCTACGACGAGGATGCGTTTTAGATCGTGTAAATTCCACATTGCTATGGCGAGGATGTATCTTTCTGGTGAAAACTCCACATTCTTACGACGAGGATGCGTCTTAGATGGTGGAAATTCCACATTCCTAAGGCGAGGATGTATCTTCCTGGTGGAAACTCCACATTCCTACGGCGAGGATATGTTGAAGATGGTCGGAATTCCACATTCCTAAGGCGAGGACGTATCTTTCTGGTGAAATCTCCACATTCTTACGACGAGGATGCGTCTTAGATGGTGGAAATTCCACATTCTTACGGCGAGGATGTATCTTTCTGGTGAAAACTCCACATTCCTACGGCGAGGATATGTCTAAGATGGTCGGAATTCCACATCGCTTACGACGGAATGACGTGTCCAACACGACACGAACACTTTGTGACTTCTCACAAAGTGGTACTTAATTTAATCGCCATGCAGCCCCCCCCTCCCGCCCCACCGACCCCCACGGAGGATGATTGTGGTAGGTGGCTACTATCCTCACGGAGACCGAGTTTTGTTTTTGCCGAGTAATATCTATCGCAGGAGCTATAAATCACGACACTCGTGTGTGTGTGTGTGCGCGCGCGGAGTTATGGCGAGTATTAGCATAAAGATTGCAAACATCATTTCGGATTCAGACGTATACATATCGATGACAAGTATAGACGAAGGTCCTCGTACTCTCCCCACGGATCTTCCGTGTAAATGCTCAATTTGGATCATTCACGCAGCGGCGCCACTCATCATCCCCCCCTCCAATCCCCACGGTGGCTAGGAGATGTTAACTACCTCGCCTGGTGTGCAGGAGGTCGTGGATTTGATCCCAACCCTGACGCCTGCTGTATGTTTGGAGTTTGCGTGTCTCTCTCTCTCTCATAATCATCACGGTGGCTAGGAGATGTTAACTACCTCGCCTGGTATGCAGGAGGTCGTGGGTTCGATCCCGACCCTGACGCCTGCTGTATGTTTGGAGTTTGCGTGTCTCTCTCTCTCATCATCATCACGGTGGCTAGGAGATGTTGACTACCTCGCCTGGTATACAGGAGGTCGTGGGTTCGATCCCGACCCTGACGCCTGCTGTATGTTTGGAGTTTGCGTGTCTCTCTCTCTCATCATCATCACGGTGGCTAGGAGATGTTGACTACCTCGCCTGGTATGCAGGAGGTCGTGGGTTCGATCCCGACCCTGACGCCTGCTGTATGTTTGGAGTTTGCGTGTCTCTCTCTCTCATCATCATCACGGTGGCTATGAGATGTTGACTACCTCGCCTGGTATGCAGGAGGTCGTGGGTTCGATCCCGACCCTGACACCTGCTGTATAATTCGGAGTTTGCCGTGTGTCTCTCTCTCCGTGGTCCCGTGGATTGTTCTCCGGGTCCTCTCGTTTTTCCCTCGCACATTTAGAATCGTGGCTGTTAGTAATTTCCAAATGATAGGCCACTGTTTTCGAGCTCAACAAACGCACAAAACGAAGCTCAACATAGGCACAAAATACGGCCCCGGGATAACATTTCGCTTAGATTTGTCCTGCAAAACGATTCTTTCCTTTAATCTTGCCACAGTTTGCATCGTAGCTGAACTAATCGGGCTACTTGGGGGCTCATATTTTTGTACGTGGCAGCACAGCACCCTCTAATTTTAGAACACACCCCCACCCCGCCCCCTCCAAAGAAAACGATGATCCACATATTGGTTAATAACACCATGGCCTTCGAAGGAAAATCTAATCTCATTTATAGAAAGAGGCTTGACATGGCTTACAAATCCATGCCTGAATGTAACGATGTCGTAGTTGGCAGGGGGCGATACAATGGTGTCGAGGAACGAGTGGCAGCAGCGATAGAGGGGCGACTAGAGGATCACGAAAGGGCTACAGGGGAGGGACGGGAACGAGTGGAGGGGCGAGGGGAGGGAAGAGGAAGGGAATGGGCGATGGAGCAGAGGTGAGGCCTTGAGAGAGGAATGGAAGGAGGTTAAGGAGGGGGACTGCTTCATGGACGGGGATAGTGTTGAGTCTATGGGCAGTGTTGAGTCTATGGGCAGTGTTGAGTTTGTGGGTAGTGTTGAGTCTATGGGTAGTGTGGAGTCTATGGGCAGTGTTGAGTCTATGGGCAGTGTTGAGTCTATGGGTGGTGTTGAGTCTATGGGCAGTGTTGAGTCTCTGGGTAGTGTTGAGTCTATGGGTAGTGTGGAGTCTATGGGCAGTGTTGAGTCTATGGGCAGTGTTGAGTCTATGGGTGGTGTTGAGTCTATGGGCAGTGTTGAGTCTCTGGGTAGTGTTGAGTCTATGGGTAGTGTGGAGTCTATGGGCAGTGTTGAGTCTATAGGCAGTTATGAGTCTATGGGCAGTGTTGAGTCTATGGGCAGTGTTGAGTCTATGGTGCAGTGTTGAGTCTAAGGGTAGTGTTGAGTCTATGGTGCAGTGTTGAGTCTATGGGCAGTGTTGAGTCTATGGGTAGTGTTGAGTCTATGGTGCAGTGTTGAGTCTATGGGCAGTGTTGAGTCTATGGGTAGTGTTGAGTCTCTGGGCAGTGTTGAGTCTATGGGCAGTGTTGAGTCTATGGGTAGTGTTGAGTCTCTGGGCAGTGTTGAGTCTTTGGGCAGTGTTGAGTCTATGGGTAGTGTTGAGTCTCTGGGCAGTGTTGAGTCTTTGGGCAGTGTTGAGTCTATGGGCAGTGTTGAGTCTATGGTGCAGTGTTGAGTCTAAGGGTAGTGTTGAGTCTATGGGTAGTGTTGAGTCTCTGGGCAGTGTTGAGTCTATGGGCAGTGTTGAGTCTATGGGTAGTGTTAAGTCTCTAGGCAGTCTTGAGTCTATGGGCAGTGTTGAGTCTATGGGCAGTTGCTGCTCATTGTACAGAGGAAGTTGACTCCAGTGACAGGGTGCCAGGAGGGAGAATGAACGAACATGAGGATGGGGCACAGGGAGAAGGCGGGAGAGAGAAACTTGGGAACGAGGAGGACGAGAGGAGAGAACGTGGAAGGGGATGAGAGAGGCGAGGAAAGATAACAGGCGGCAACGTCTCGGCCAACGGGCACTGCTTCATATCGCACCGCTGCCGACGCAGCAACGGCGAGCAACGCGTCTGGCTTCAGTGCCGTCAGCGGGGCCTCTTTGCAGTGACACGAGCGGACGAGACGTGTGAGTTTAACGCGTGACTGCCAAAGGTGATTTGAATGTCACATCCAGCCCACCCCCGTTCCCCGAGCAGGCAACGAACCCCCGCTGCGTGCTGTGTAGTTGTTCCCGTGCGCCAGCGAGATACGCCGGCGCGAGGGGGGGGTCCGTCTCGGCCGCTGCTGCTGCGATTGTCACGGGCGACGATTCACCCGTAGCACGGCGCTCTCGCCGTGCTCGACAACGAATGGCTGCCAGTCCGAGTGACGGGTTTTGTCATCGGCTGTGAAACACGCGCGCACGCTCGCCCTGTTGAAGCCACTCGTGTGGTCTGTCGCTGCATACAAAAGCTGCTCTTAGCCGCGGTGATGCCCTCACTTTTCGAGCACTGCGGAAAGTGGACCCCCCACCCACCCCTGTACACTCGGGCTGACCTATATCCGATGGACCACCCTGCATGGGTTTGACCAGACCGACTTGAGGAGTGCGTAGATTCTTGAAAGGTCTGGACACAGTCTAATTAGTGAGCGCCTCCGGCAGGCGAGGGTGCGTTGGCTGGGTCACGTAGCCCGAAGTCCCAGCCACCGCGTGCCTAAGCAGCTTTTCGTTTGGTCGTGGAGAGGGGGCTAAACGGGCGCAGCACGGGCTAGAGAAACGAGGGAGTTGATGCGGTACGGATTAATGTGGAGCTGAGTGGACTTGCCGATGACTGGTACCAGCGGTGTCAAGATGGGCCTCTGTGGAGGAGGCTCGTGAAGGACTCTTCTGGGCAGTTGGAAGCAGTCGCCCTCCAGAAACAACGGAGGGCGGATTAGCAATGCTCACAACAATGAGTGGAGCGCCTGGCGTATTAAATATCCATACAGCAAGGTTGGAGAGTTGGATGCGCAGGTAATGCATAATCTGCCAGTCATCTTAATCCGTCAACCTAGGTTTGTCCCGTGATCTGTGTGTAGCGAGCGTGCCATACTTCGCGTGGCCTCAAAGTGCACCTAGCCTGGCACAAGCTTTGCAATGATGTCACCTACACTCAGTAGTTAATGACAGCGGTTGTCACTGCGAGAGAGCGTGTGTACGAGGTTAGATATGGTGCAAATCTTGAAGCGTATACGTGTGTGTGTGTTTGTGTGTGTTAGTCTGTTTGGGGAGCGTGAGCGTAGCGGTTAGCGCGCAGCGCTATGAACATATCTGAACCGGTCCTGGACCTCCCCTAGCTCGACTCAGCCTCAAATGAGTACCTGTTGCTGTGCGTAAAAAAACATCGCCACTAGGGAGACAAAGGCGGCCGGGCGTGGTGCTGGCCACCCACCCCCCGCGCGTGCCGTTCTGGCCTTCACAGGTGCTACTCGCTAACATCACTCGGCCCAACATTCCGTGAAGGCTATACAACAAAAATCCTCGTCTTTGTTGGCGCATTTGAGGGCGTGTATCCTCATCAGTGGGGAGACAAAGGCGGGTCCGCCGGGCGCGGTGTTGGCCACCTACATGCTCGTACGCCGTGCCAGGCCCACGGCTTTGACGTGATGACCCAGCCAAGTGCTCCAAACACCGGCGTGGGGTCATGTCGGGTTGAGAGACAGGAGAGCTTTGGGAATTTATATATTGTTGGCCACGGGGGAGTGAGTGGAGGAGGGAGGGTGGAGGGAGTGGAGCGGGAGGAGGAGGGGGAGATGGAGGGGGGTGGAGGAGGAGGGAACCAGAGCGTTGCGCTGCGCTCAGAGCCCGACGTGAAGATCGTGTTCGAGATGAAATGTATCAAAGAGAGCAGCCGAGGGAAAGAAATATATATAGAGAGAGAGAGCAAATTGTCTGACATTTTACTGTCTTTTTTATATTCCCCTCGTTTGTTGTCGTCGTTGTTGTTTAGACAAATGAGAAAAGCAAACAGCGATTGCTGTAGATGTGTGTGCAGCCGTGTGTGTGTTGTTTGTGTGTTGTTTGTGTGTTGTTTGTGTGTTGTTTGTGTGTTGTTTGTGTGTTGCTTTGGGGGAGTGGCGGTCGTGTAGCGGCAAGCGCGCTGCGATACGAACCCGCCGACCCCAATTCGATTGGCATCTCACGGCCAGCGACACCGCTGACGATTTATCTGAACCGGTCCTGGGCCTCTCCTAGGTCGGCTCAGCCTCAATTGAGTACCTGGTGACTTATGCAAGCTTCGTCACGAGGGAGACAAAAGCGGCCGAGTGTGGTACTGGCCACACCAACCGCACGTGCCGGCCTTCATAGGTGCTCGAGAACAGCACTTGCCCCAACAGTCCGTCAAAAGGCTATACGGGGGAATTTTGTCTTTATCTTTGTGTAACCGGTTCCTGGGCCTCCCCTTTGTCGATCCACAATGAGTATCTGGTGCGGTGGGCTACATGAGGTTGCCAGTGGGGAGACAAAGGCGGCCGGGCGTATCTTTACGATTCCTCATGGGGTCTCTGTGCATCTCTGTGTATGTATTTCTGTGGGTCTGTACGTGTCTCTAGGGTGGGTTTACTTCAAGGGTCCACAGTTCGGCTGGCACGGCCACGATCACATTCCTCGTGGCGTACGTCTTTAATTCTCCATTTGCGTTGCGAGATGATTGATGATGATGAGAGATGATTGATGATGATGGGAGATGATTGATGATGATGGGAGATGATTGATGATGATGATGATGATGGGAGATGATTGATGATGATGATGGGAGATGATTGATGATGATTATGGGAGATGATTGATGATGATGATGATGATGATGGGAGATTATTGATGATGATGATGATGATGGGAGATGGTTGATGATGATGATGATGGGAGATGATGGTGATGATGGAGGAGGAGGTGGGACGGGCGGGGCGGGGCGATGGGGGAGATGCTTTCATCCAGTAGTGGATAGTTTGTGGATGTTCGCATGAGCGCGCACATTGCGTATCGCGACGCGTAGCGGGTGGGTGGGTGGTGGTGGTGGTGGGGGGTGGCTGCCGCATCGCGGAATGGAAACGCAAATCCTCGTTCCGATGCAACGCGTGGCTGCGCTACGAGATTCAATCGCGTAATAGTGGTGGTGATGGTGGTGGTTTGTGTGTGTGTGTACGCAAATGAACCCAATGACCAGTGAGTGTGCCGTGTGTCATGTGTGTCCGTGCGTCATGCGTGTCCGTGCATCATGCGTGTCCGTGCGTGTCCGTGCGTCATGCGTTCATGGGCGAGTTCGCGTCCCGCGCAAAAGGGGCCACCGGCAAACGGCAGTGGCGAATGTTCATGCGTCTGCCGACGGCTAGGTCGACTCGGCCTCAAATGAGTACGACCTGGCGCGGCTTCGTAAACAGCAGCAGCTTCTGGGGAGACAAAGGCGGCCGCGCATGATGTTGGCCAACCCACCGGCTCGCGTGCCATGCCGTGCAGGTGCTACTAGGCTGGACATCGGTGAAAAGGAGCTTCATTGCTCATCGGATTCACAGCAGGTAGTCCCCGAGTTACGATATTTCGATCTTACGATGGAGATACGACAAAATTGACAAATATTTCAAATTTCCCGCGGCAGGCAAACGCAGCAGCGAACGATACGTTCAATGCATGTATGATACGTAGCTTTAGCGATTTCATTTTAGGGTTACCACGATACGATACGTTCAATGCATGTTAAACGTTTTTTTTTTTAATAGCAGATAGGATTGTTTCCTGAAAAAACTTTCGATGAAATTGCAGTTCATATAGGTAGGCTAAGCATTTACCTTGGTTTTTTTTTACTTTACATTTTACCGTGCAATACAGTATTGTAATTAATAAATACATACAGTATATAGTTTATACAGTACAGTAATGTAAATTGCTCTGTTTTGCTAAATTATCACCATTCTTTAAGACTCCTGGGTAGGCGAGGCCATCTTCGACTTACGATATTTTTGACTTACGATGGGGTCGTCGTAACGCATCCCCATCGTAAGTAGAGGACTACCTGTGCATATACATATTCTGATACTGGCGAGTAGCACTTGCCCCAAGTTTGTTAGAGGCTATACGGGGAGTGTGTTGTGTGTGTGGGGGTGGGTGGGGGTGGGTTCTTTGTCTTTGTGAGCGTGAATTGGAATAACGCACAGAAGCATTTGTCAAATCGCGCGTGTGTCCTGCGGAATTAAAGTGTAGAATGCACACGCGTGATGATTTACGTCGCAGCCTATCAGAGCTGGAAATATAAAAACAAAAACATACAAATCGCTTATGTGTGCTGGGAAATGTGAAGTGAAGAAAGCGCGACTTTTATGAATTCACCGGTGCAGCCGGTGGGTGAGTTGGTGGTGGTGATGGTGGGTGAGTTGGTGGTGGTGATGGTGGGTGAGTTGGTGGTGGTGATGGTGGGTGAGTTGGTGGTGGTGAGTTGGTGATGATGAGTGAGTTGATGGTGAGTGAGGTGGTGGTGATGGTGGGTGAGTTGGTGGTGGTGATGGTGGATGAGTTGGTGGTGGTGATGGTGGGTGAGTTGGTGGTGGTGATGGTGGGTGAGTTGGTGGTGGTGATAGTGGGTGAGTTGGTGGTGGTGATAGTGGGTGAGTTGGTGGTGGTGATGGTGGGTGAGTTGGTGGTGGTGATGGTGGGTGAGTTGGTGGCGGTGTTGGTGGTGATGGTGGGTGAGTTGGTGGTGGTGATGATGGGTGAGTTGGTGGTGGTGATGGGTGGGTGGTGATGAGCGGTGGTGACGGGGTGGATGATGTGTGGGTGGTAATGGGTAGGTGTGTGGTGGTAACTTGATGTGAGGGGTGGGGCTGTGGGGAATTTGGTGGTGGGGGGGGCGGCGGTCTGGGGGAGGGGGGGGATCAAGGGGGCGGGGCTGTGGGTTCAGTAATGACCAGGCGGCTGCCCCGTGGCTACTCCGACTCGCTCTATTTTATTATTATTATCGAGAGAGAGAGAGAGCGCGCGCGAAGTGCTATTGCACAGAGCCACACGCGTCGCTGCGTTTTGTGATGAAAATTTTAACGGAGTTGTTGTTGTTGTTGTTACATTATTATTAATTTATGTTTCAGCATTTTATTATTTTTGCGCTCAGTGTTTTATGGACGCGCCGCGGCACAGATCACCCGCGTGGCCTTTAATGCAATGCCCGGAGCCAAACGTTTGTTTGCGAGCGCCTATTAATGCCTGTTGGGGTTTGTTTTGGGAGGGGGGGGGGTTTGGTCAGCGATGTGATTCGAGGTCGGGAGAGATTGTTCGCGTGATGGCTTCGTGTCAGCGTTGGGGTTAAGGGTCGGTGTATTGTTCGGGCTCGTGTCAGGGATAGTGCTTGGGGTTAGTGTTAGAGTCAGCGTTAGGTCGAGTGTTAGGGATAGAGCTCGTGTTAGGGTTAGGGGTAGGAGTTAGGGCTAGGGGTTAGGGGTTAGGGCTAGGGGTTAAGGGTTAAGAGTATGGGTTAGGGCTCGTGTTAGGGCTAATGGTTAGGGCTAGGGTTTAGGGTCAAGAGTAATGGATAGGGCTCGTGTTAGGGTTAAGTCTAGGGGTTAAGGGTCAAGAGTATGGGTTAGGCCTCGTGTTAGGGTTAAGTCTAGGGGTTAAGGGTCAAGAGTATGGGTTAAGTCTCGTGTTAGGGTTAAGTCTAGGGGTTAAGGGTCAAGAGAATGGGTTAAGGTTCGTGTTAGGGTTAAGTCTCGGGGTTAAGGGTCAAGAGTAAGGGCTAGGGCTTGTGTTAGGGTTAAGGCTAGGGGTTTAGGGTCAAGAGTAAGGGTTAGGGCTTGTGTTAGGGTTAAGTCTAGG
>NC_136303.1:3459656-3574656 GCF_964198595.1 Lampetra fluviatilis | reverse complement strand
GAATGTTGGGGCAAGTGCTGTTAGCGAGCAGCACCTTTGAAGGCCGGAAGGGTACACGAGGGGGTGGGTGGTCAGCACCACGCCCGGCCCCCTTTGTCTCCCAAGTGGCGATGTATACACACTACGCATTTGAGGCTGAGTCGACCTAGGGGAGGCCTAGGACCGGTTCAAATAATCCTCACTGGCTGTTTGGGCGTGAGCGGGAATCGAACTCGAATTGCCGGGTTCATAGCGCAGCGCTAACCACTACTCGACCGCTCCCCACTCGCACACACGTGCACAAAGATAAAGATGACCCGTATAGCCTTCACAGGCCGTTTGGGGCAAGTGCTGTAAGCGAGCAGCAGCACCCATGAACGCCGGCCTGGGTGGCCAGCACCACACCCGGCCGCCTTGGTCTCCCAAGTGGCGATGTATACACACTACGCATTTGAGGCTGAGTCGACCTAGGGGAGGGCCCGGCCGTCGCAACATCGTTTCGTCTTGCCCAGCGGCTAAGTCCTGCGCAATCTCCAGATGAATTCCATTACCAGTGGGTGTGTGAACACTCGAACTGGCGTGTGTGTGGACGTTCTTCGAATCCACGCGTTCTTCTCTCTCTCTGAATGTCACTGTCAATTCCAGGCAGCATTTTTCTGCAGCTTTGGTTGAAAATGTCATTTTGTCAATGTCCGTGTTTCTCACGAACCCTGTGTCAAAGTTGAATACTTTAACCGCCTCCCCCCACCCCCCCAGCCCCCCCCCCCCCCCTTCGGAAAAGCACAAATGGATAAATAGATGTGTACGTTTTTAGAAATGCATGTAAGCAATGGAGGTCACGAAAGGTCAGCGCTCACGCGCGTCCAGGCAGTCGACGGATGATCGACCACTCTAATTGCTTTGACAACAAAGGAAGCCGCCTTTATTTTTTTATTTTATTTTGCCGGTTAAGGTCCTACTGAGCTGCATTAATTTTGATGTTTTACCTACTTGACTTTACCGAAAAAAACCTAAGACTATGCAAGAGCTCTCTTGTTTTTTTTCAGAAGCTCCCTGGCTATCACAAACGATCGCTCAACCCAGTTGGCGTATCACCGCGTGGACATTTATAGCAGCCAAATCACTCTAAAACGCGTGATGTTTATTCTCAATGTGGTGGGGGAGGGGGGGAGGAAATCGGAGGACCCGGAGAAAAATCCACGCGAGCACGGTGAGAAAGAGACACGCGAACTCCAAATGTACAGCAGGGGTCACGGTCGGGATCGAACCCACGACCTCCTGCATACCAGGCGAGGGAGTTGACATCTCGCACCGCGAACTCCAAATGTACAGCAGGGGTCACGGTCGGGATCGAACCCACGACCCTGACGCCTGCTGTATATTTGGAGTGTGCGTGTTTTTTTCCGCCACTGTTGTTAGCCGTGCCCCGGGATTCGAACTCAGGTGTACCGGGTCCAGAGCGCAAGGCCGCAATCCACGGCGCCATCGCTCCTTCCCGGTAACCACGGAGATGATGGAGAGCGGCAGAAAGAGATTGGGAGAAACGGAGGGAGAGAGGGAGGGGAGGAGGGAGCGGAGGGAGGGAGCGGAGGGAGGAAGGGCGAGGAGGAGGGGGCAGGGAGGGGAGGAGGGAAAAAAAAATTACAAAGTAAAAAAATAAAAAAGGAGGGAGAGAGGAACGGACGGAGGGAGGGATTGAAGGGAGGAGGGAGGGAGGAGGGAGGGGAGGAAGGAGGGAGGGGAGGGAGGGAGGGACCGTCAATTTCTCAAATGCGCGTTGCACGCTGTGCTGTGCAGGAGGGGAGGGGCTTGTGGTGGATGAGGCAGAGGGGTGGGGGCTGGGGGGGGGAGATGAGGGGAGGGGTGAGGCGGGTATCCTGCTGCGCGTGCTACGTTTGGGGCGGCACGTGCGCGCGCACGTGCGGTAGAGGCGCGGGGAGGGGGGGAGGGCACGCGGTGGGGGGGAGGGGGGGCACGTGGTGGGGGGGAGGGAGGGGGGGTGACCCGAGGGGAGGGGGGGTGACCCGAGGGGAGGGGGTGGCGGGGGAGGTGAGGGCGGGGCGCGGGGTGGGGGGAGACGCGGGGCTCAGGGTTGGGAGGAGGCAAGAGGCGTGGGAGGGAGGGATGTGGGCAGGTGGAGGGAGAGGGAGCGAGGGAGGGAGACGGGAAGGGAGAGGGGGAGGGAGAGGGGGGGGAGAGGGGGAGGGAGAGGGAAAAGGGGGAGGGAGAGAGGTGGGGAGAGGAGGAGGAGGAGGGGGAGGGAGAGAGGGAGGGAGAGGCAAGGGGAGGTGGTCGAGAGCTGAAGATCGCGGGAGGGGTTTGAGATGAATGTTGTTAATATTAAATGCATTGCGTTGATGTACACACGCACACGCATAGGCAAGCGCTGTTAGCGAGCAGCACCTACGAAGGCCGGCACGGCACACGAGGGGGCGGGTGGCCAGCACCACGCCCGGCCGCCTTTGTCTCCCCAGTGCCGTTGTTTGCACACCGCGTGCTCATTTGAGGACGAGTCCACCTAGGGGTGGCCCAGGGTCGGTTCAGAAATGTGTCACTGACTTTAGCCGTGAGCGGGAACGGAACGCAAGAGCACAGGGACACACACACATACAGACACAGGGGCACACAGACACACAGACACAGGGACACACACACACACAGACACAGGGGCACACACGCACGCACAGACACAGAAACACACACACAGACACACAGACGGACAGCGACACAGACACAGGGACACACAGACACACACACAGACACACAAACACACAGACACAGGGACACACACAGACACAGGGACACACACAGACACACAGGAACACACACAGACACACAGACACACACACAGACACAGGGACACACACAGACACACAGGGACACACACAGACACACATGACGCTCGTAGGAGCACGGATTGTAACCTTAGAGCCGATTTGAATGAACCATGGTAAGACTTCTGTCTTCGTTACTCCAAACTATCGGTTAAACGTCCTCCCTGTCACCCTTTCAACTCAACTCGATGTTCAATTTGTTGTACGGAGAAAAGAAATCCCGTGCAGCCAGCTACCCAGCTAGCTTCGGTGGCAACGGCCCGCAGCCACCACTAACAACGGAGTTAATTTTGATTTAAAGCTTTCGTGACTGCAGGGATTCATATTCTTGGTTCTTTCGGTAAAGTCACGTAGAAGGAAAATAATAAATAATACTAATATAAAACAATACAAATTCTCACGACGTTTCGACTGCAACACAAGCAATCATCATCAGGTGTGAAATCCACAGCAAGAAAATTTGAAAAAAATTAACCCGTAAAAACAAAGTTTTTCACTATAAATCCTTTATATGCGTGGCGGCTAGCGTCCTCTCGTCCTCTGGCTTGAGATGGCTGCCACCTATGGGTCAGATGATTGCTTGCCACCATTAAGCAATTGGTAATTACATATAATTTTTTTCCCCTAAAAAGTGTAAAATTTTGGGGGGAAAAATTCACGAAAATTAATTGTCGCGCACAACGAGTCTGTGTGCAAAATGTCAGCTCGACCGAAAGATTTGCACGGTCGTAAGCGCGCAAGCAAGCAAGTGAACTTAATATAAAGGATTTAAAAAGGATGAGGCTTGGGCAAGTGGTGCGAGATGGAGGGATTCCCTTCCACGTGACTTTACCTAACGGAGTTACTGTTGGGGTGGTGGAGCGGTAGGAGGGGAGAGCGAGTTGGGGGGCTGGAGTATTGGGAGGGCGAGGGAATGAGTGAGAGTGTCGAGGGAATGAGAGGTAATGAGTGAGTGAGAGGGAGATAGCGATCGCGAGGGAGTGTGAGAGGCGGGCTGAGAGAGTGAGAGGGAGTGAGTGGGATATGTAGGAAGAGGAGAGAGTGAATGAGTGAGTGAGAGGTTGGGAGAGACAGACAGAGTGAGTGAGTGAGAAGGAGGGAATGAGTAAGAGTGAGTAAGAGTGAGTGAGTCAGAGTGAGTGAGTGAGAAGGAGTGAGTGGGAGATACAGGCGGAGGGAGTGGGAGGCAGTGAGATGGAGGAATGGGGAGTGAGGGCGCTGCTAATGGCTCCGCGTGGCATCCTGCAGAGTTTCTGTTTCAAGTTTTCACTCTGCCCTCTCTGCTCTCACGCGAATCTTCACATCTGGGGGGGGGGGGGGGGGATTGGGGGGCAGGGGTGAGTGCTCTTGTCTCAAGACTCGGTATTAGTGCAGTCATTCATCATCATCAGCCGTGTGTTCGTCATCATCAACAGTGTGTTCATCATCAGTGTGTTCATCATCAGCATTATAAGAATCATCATCAGCATTATCATCATCAGCAGTGTATTCATCATCAACATTATCATCATCAGCAGTATAATCATCATCGGCAGTGTATTCATCATCAGTATTATATTCATCATCAGCAGTGTACATCATTAGCATTGTAATAATCGGCATTCTATTCATCATCAGCATTATAATCATCATCAGCAGTGTGCATCATGAGCATTCTATTCATCATCAGCATGATTATCAGCAGCAGCAGCAGCAAACCACTATCTGTGGAGTGTAGCGGTGAGCGCGTTGTGCTACAAACCCGAGTTCGATTCCCGCTCACGGCCAACACCAGTAACGATTATCTGAACGGGCCCCGGGCTCCCCCTAGGTCGACTCAGCCTCAAACGAGTCCCTGGTGCAGTGTGTCTACATCACTACTAGGGAGACAAAGGCGTTCGGGTGTGGTGCTGACCACCCACCCCGCTCGTTTGTCCTCATGTGTGCTCGCTAACAGCACTTGCCCTGACAGTTTGTTAAAGCTATACGGGGGATCTTTGTGTGTGTGTGCCCCTGTGTCTGTTGTGCATCTGTGTCTGTAGCGATCACGTCAAGTGTCACTGTTGTTTTCCTCATCCCAGTTTGATTCTGCATGGCTCTGTGCATTACCAGCAGCATCATCAGCATCATCAGCAGGGACTGGAGTGTAATTATCAAAACTGTCATCACAATTACCGCCGCCATCATCATCGGAATGTTTGAATGCCCTAGACTATTGCAAATTATTTATTGTTTACGGTATTAAACCAGTATTGTTTTTTTTGCACAAGTACGTACACATCAGTCGTCCATCAGCAGCGTTAACGGGGTAGGGAGCTGATGGAGGATAGGGGTTGGCAGGGTGGTGATGGAGGGGGCATTCTAGATTTGAAGTTTTCGTGACTGCAAGGGTTCATACTCATTGGTTCTTTCGGTAAAGTCACGTAGAGGAAAAATAATTTGTTTTAATAAAAATAATAAAAATGAAAATAACTAAATTAAATCACGACGTTTCGGAGGCAACACAAGCTAAATTACTGTAGTCAGTAGTATTTTTGCTGTGGCTGTTCCACCTGATGACGGAAGCTTGTGTTGCCTCCGAAACGTCGTGATTTAATTGAGTTATTTTCATCTTATAATTTTTATTATTATTTTTATTTTTCATCTACGTGACTTTACCGAAAGAACCTAAGAGTATGGATGGGGCAGTTATACCACAGGATAAGAGATTGAACCTTGACTTTTCACTACCAAGGTCAAATATGAACTTTGGGCCCTCGTGTGAAAAAATAGACTCCTCGCCACTGACCATGTGGTCCACCGTGGCTAGGAGATGTTAACTACCTCGCCTGGGATACGGGAGATGCCGACCTCTGACGCCTGCTGCTGTATATTTGGAGTTTGCGGTGTCTCTCTCTCTCTCTCCCCGTGATCGCGTGGATTTTTGCTGCGGGGTTTTTCCCTCCATATTGAGAATGACCTATCATTTTTTGCGGTGGTCAGGTCTCTTCAGACAACAGAGCTATTCATGCTCCTCGGGGGACCTTATCTGTACAAATAAAAAATATGTAAAATAGTTTCATAGTTGAATAGTATCAGCACAATGCTGAACTCGTTCGGAGGGGGAAAGGCAAACCGCTTCGGATCCTGTAATGAATTCGTCATTCACTTAAAGCGATTACAAATTCATGTAATTGCCACCTGTTTAATCTCTCTCTCCGTCAGCCCCCCGCCCCCCCCCCCCCCCCCCAATATTTAATATTCCACATCGTAGTTGAACAAGCGGAGAGGTCATTCGCATCTCAATAACATAAATTACGATTAAAATCATAAAATCAAAAGAACCGTCTCTCTCTCTCTCTCTTCATCTCCCAACTCCACCCTCTCTCTTCATCTTGCCCCCCACAAAAAGTTTTTTTAAAAAATATCCACACGTGTTTCGTTAACGCACCACCACCGCCTACGCGACACAGCCAATTAGCACGCGTTGTGCCAATTAGTGACTGCTTCAGCACAGCGGCTGTGCGTTGGAGAGCGAAGACCTCACGACTGTTGACAACACGTGTGTGTGTTGACAACACGTGTGTGTGTTGACAACACGTGTGTGTGTTGACAACACGTGTGTGTGAGTTGACAACACGTGTGTGTGAGTTGACAACACGTGTGTGAGTTGACAACACGTGTGTGAGTTGACAACACGTGTGTGTGTTGACAACACGTGTGTGTGTTGGCAACACGCGTGTGTGAGTTGACAACACGTGTGTGAGTTGACAACACGTGTGTGTGTTGACAACACGTGTGTGTGTTGGCAACACGTGTGTGAGTTGACAACACGTGTGTGTGTTGACAACACGTGTGTGTGTTGGCAACACGTGTGTGAGTTGACAACACGTGTGTGAGTTGACAACACGTGTGTGTGTTGACAACACGTGTGTGTGTGTGTTGGCAACACGTGTGTGAGTTGACAACACGTGTGTGAGTTGACAACACGTGTGTGAGTTGACAACACGTGTGTGTGTTGACAACACGCGTGTGAGTTGACAACACGTGTGTGTGTTGACAACACGTGTGTGTGTGTTGGCAACACGTGTGTGTGTGTTGACAACACGTGTGTGTGTTGACAACACGTGTGTGTGTGTTGACAACACGTGTGTGTGTTGACAACACGTGTGTGTGTTGGCAACACGTGTGTGTGTGTTGACAACACGTGTGTGTGTTGACAACACGTGTGTGTGTGTTGGCAACACGTGTGTGTGTGTTGACAACACGTGTGTGTGTTGGCAACACGTGTGTGTGAGTTGACGACACGCGTGTGTGAGTTGACGACACGTGTGTGAGTTTAGAACACGTGTGTGTGTTGACAACACGTGTGTGTGTGTGTGTGTGTTGGCAACACGTGTGTGTGAGTTGACAACACGTGTGTGTGAGTTGACAACACGTGTGTGTGTTGACAACACGTGTGTGTGTGTTGACAACACGTGTGTGAGTTGACAACACACGTGTGTGTGTTGGCAACACGTGTGTGTGAGTTGACAACACGTGTGTGTGTTGACAACACGTGTGTGTGTTGGCAACACGTGTGTGTGAGTTGACGACACGCGTGTGTGAGTTGACGACACGTGTGTGAGTTTAGAACACGTGTGTGTGTTGGCAACACGTGTGTGAGTTGACAACACACGTGTGTGAGTTGACAACACGTGTGTGTGAGTTGACAACACGTGTGTGAGTTGACAACACGTGTGTGAGTTGACAACACGCGTGTGAGTTGACAACACGTGTGTGGGCTGACAACACGTGTGTGTGTGTTGACAACACGCGTGTGAGTTGACAACACGCGTGTGAGTTGACGACACGTGTGTGTGAGTTGACAACACGTGTGTGGGCTGACAACACGTGTGTGTGTGTTGACAACACGCGTGTGAGTTGACAACACGTGTGTGTGTTGGCAACACGTGTGTGTGAGTTGACAACACGTGTGTGAGTTGACAACACGTGTGTGAGTTGACAACACGTGTGTGTGTTGACGACACGTGTGTGAGTTGACAACACGCGTGTGAGTTGACAACACGTGTGTGTGTTGACGACACGTGTGTGGGCTGACAACACGTGTGTGTGTTGACAACACGTGTGTGTGTTGACAACACGTGTGTGTGTGTTGACAACACGTGTGTGTGAGTTGACAACACGCGTGTGAGTTGACGACACGTGTGTGGGCTGACAACACGTGTGTGTGTTGACAACACGTGTGTGTGTGTTGACAACACGTGTGTGTGAGTTGACAACACGCGTGTGAGTTGACAACACGTGTGTGAGTTGACGACACGTGTGTGTGTTGACAACACGTGTGTGAGTTGACAACACGTGTGTGAGTTGACGACACGTGTGTGAGTTGACAACACGTGTGTGTGTTGACAACACGTGTGTGTGTGTTGACAACACGTGTGTGTGAGTTGACAACACGTGTGTGTGAGTTGACAACACGTGTGTGAGTTGACAACACGTGTGTGAGTTGACGACACGTGTGTGAGTTGACAACACGTGTGTGTGTTGACAACACGTGTGTGTGTGTTGACAACACGTGTGTGTGAGTTGACAACACGCGTGTGAGTTGACGACACGTGTGTGTGTTGACAACACGTGTGTGTGTTGACAACACGTGTGTGAGTTGACAACACGCGTGTGAGTTGACAACACGTGTGTGTGTGTGTTGGCAACACGTGTGTGAGTTGACAACACGTGTGTGAGTTGACAACACGTGTGTGTGTTAACAACACGCGTGTGAGTTGACAACACGTGTGTGTGTGTGTTGGCAACACGTGTGTGAGTTGACAACACGTGTGTGAGTTGACAACACGTGTGTGTGTTGGCAACACGTGTGTGAGTTGACAACACGTGTGTGTGTTGGCAACACGTGTGTGAGTTGACAACACGTGTGTGTGTTGGCAACACGTGTGTGAGTTGACAACACGTGTGTGAGTTGACAACACGTGTGTGTGTTGACAACACGTGTGTGTGTGTTGGCAACACGCGTGTGAGTTGACAACACGTGTGTGTGTTGACAACACGTGTGTGAGTTGACAACACGTGTGTGTGTTGGCAACACGTGTGTGAGTTGACAACACGTGTGTGTGTTGGCAACACGTGTGTGAGTTGACAACACGTGTGTGAGTTGACAACACGTGTGTGTGTTGGCAACACGTGTGTGTGTTGGCAACACGTGTGTGAGTTGACAACACACATGTGTGAGTTGACAACACGTGTGTGTGAGTTGACAACACGTGTGTGTGAGTTTACAACACATGTGTGAGTTGACAACACGTGTGTGTGTGTTGACAACACGTGTGTGTGAGTTTACAACACATGTGTGAGTTGACAACACGTGTGTGTGAGTTAGAACACGTGTGTGAGTTGACAACACGCGTGTGAGTGTGTGTATGTCGCGATGTCCCCGTTTGGTGATGACGGCAAAGTCTACCCACGTGTTCAACCGATCTCGGCTCCCTTCCAATCCATCTCGCACCACTTGCCCAACCACCCCCCAAAAAAGCAAAGATCCCCCGTGCAGCCTGGAGCAGACCGTTGGGGCAAGTGCTGTAAGCGAGCAGTACCTATGAAGGCCGGAACGGCACACGAAGACCAATTCAGACATTATTGGTCACCCCGTGCCCCTTACATACCTCAACGTTCATCCTACAAAGTCCCATCGCGAGGGAGAAACACAAACAAATAGAACAACACATTTCTTGCCCGTATTGACTCAATTTCCCTGTACAAGAATACGGGGTAAAACCCTATGGGTTGACTGCTATGGCACCAGGTACTCATTCGAGGCTGAGTCGACCTAGGAGAGGCCCAGGACCGCTTCAGATATAATAAAAGCGATTACACATTCATACAATTGGCCACGTGTTAATGTCTCTCCTTCTCTCCGGCAGCCTCTCCACTGACGACTATCATCGCCACCGGCGTTGGCCGCGAGCGGGAATCGAACTGGGGTCCCAGGGTTCGTGGCGCGTCGCGCTACCCGCTACACTACCGCTCCCCCACAAGCCCCCCCCCCGACCTCATCACCCCAACACCCCCCCCCCCCAACCATTGATAGACCGCCTGGGTCTGTCCCCACCGATGATGTCTCCGTGGCGTGCTCAAAGGGGCGCGTGTAGTGTTGTCTTCGTGTGTACGTGGCCTTCATATAGGGTGCTCGCTAACAGCACTTGCCCCGACAGTTTGTTAAGGCTACACGGGGGAGCTTTGTCTTCGTCCTGTGTGGTTGGAGCGGTGGTGTAGCGGTTAGCGCGCTGCGCTATGAACCTGGCGACCCGAGTTTGATTCCCGCTCACGGCCAACACCGGTGACGATTATCTGAACCGGTACTGGGCCTCTCCTAGATACACTCAGCATCAAATGAGTGCCTGGTTCGGTGTGTAATCATCGCTACTGGGGAGACAAAGGCGGCCGGGCGTGGTGCTTGCCACCCACTCCCTCGTGTGCCGTGCCGGCCTTCATAGGTGGTCGCTCAGAGCACTTGCCCCAAAAGTACGTTAAGGCTATACGGGTTGATCTTTGTCTTTGTTGTGCGTATTGTGTCCTATGTGGACGATGCATGGGGAGCGAGTGGGTAAATGGTTGAGTTGATGAGTGACCGAGTCCGTTCGAGTACCACGTTTGAGATTTTCCTGCCAAGGCCAAGCGGGAGCTCCAGAGACCGAGAGATGAGTCCAATTTGCAGGAGGAGTGAGTGAATGGGTGAGCGGGCGGGCGGGCGATCGAGCGGGCGAGTGTGAGATGGTGGATTTTTTTGCGGTGTGGGCAGTGCCGGATGATCCTAGTAGCAAAAGTAGCTACATATGTAGTAGCTACTACTATCGATTTGTCGCATTATCTGGCTGTATAGCAAATGAAAAAATACAATTACTTTACTGTGCAAGTGAAAACATTTCTCTGTTTTAATATTTACGTCTTTTTTATTTTATTTAGGGCACCTTTATAACATGACATGCTACGGGCCCCGCACTAGCTTCATAAGGCACTGACTGCGTGTGGGTGGGTGTGGCAAACGGTCGATGAGTGAGTGAGTGAGTTCACGTTTCGTATTGCGTTTAAAAGCCGACGGCGAGCTAAAGAGACCGAGCATAAATCTCTCGTTTGTGTGAGAGCGAGAGAGAAAGAGAGGGGGAGGGGGAGAGGGAGGGAGGGAGAGAGTGCCCAGGGTTATCACCGATGCGATGAACATTCGCACAGACGAGAGTGGCGCCGACACGGCAATAGCGGCTGACGTGGGGCGTTCATCGAAGAGCGAAGGCCACTTCGATTCGCAGACGAATGCAGGGTTGAGGATCGGGGAGCGGGGGGGGGGAGTCGGGGGGAGGGAGGGGGGAGAGAGAGAGAGTGACCGAGAGAGTGAGCGAGAGAGTGAGCGAGAGGTGGGGGTTTTACATAAAGCTAAGTTTACAACAAAAAAAATTACGAAATGATGAACGTCGCAAAGTGCCGACTACACCGAGCATCTTCTTGTTTCCACTGATCGTAAACAAAAAGGAGGAGGGGATGGAGAGTTCGAAGGGGGGGGGGGCAGCAAGGGGAAGAGGCGATGGGAGAGTGCGGGAGTGAGGGATGGAGAGAGTCGGGGCGAGTTCGGTGGGGAGTGTTCACTGCGTGCGATGTGAAAACATCGCCACTGGGGGAGACAAAGGCGGCCGCGCGTGGTGCTGACCACCTACCCCCTCGTGTGCCGTGCCGGCATTCATAGGTGATCGCTAACAGCACTTGCCCCAGACGCCTGTGGAGGCTATACTGGGTTTATTTGTTTTATATAACACAGACACGCATTGTATAACACACAGACACATACACACGTATAACACAGAGTCTTACATAACACGTACAGCATACGAACACACACATACAAAGACGCATTTATAAATAACAAAGATCCCCCGTCTAGCCTTCAACAGAGTGTTGGGGCAAGGCTGGCATGGCACGCGTGGGTGGCCAGTACCATGCCCGGCCGCCTTTGTCTCCCGAGGGGCGATCTTTACACATCGCACCAGGTAACTTATTTGCAGCTGAGTCGACCTAGAGGAGGCCCAGGATCGTCACCGGTGTTGGCCGTCAGCGGGAATCGAATTCGGGTCGCCGGGTTCATGACTCTAACCGCTACACGACCGCTCCAAAGACAAAGATCCCCCGTGTAGCCTCAGCAAACGTTTGGGGCAAGTGCTGTCAGCGAGCACCTATGACGGCCGGCACGGCACACGAAGGGGTGGATGGCCAGCACCACACCCGGCCGCCTTTTTTTCTCCCCAATGGCAATGTTTAAGGCCACCACACAGAGACGATCACCCCTCTCTGTTACCTGTGTTGCTCTCGCTATGTATCTTGGTGATATCTGTCTGCTAATATGTCTGTCTATAGTTTTCTGGTTAGTTTTTATGTCGCTATTTCATTATACCTGATGATGATTGCTTGTGTTGCAATCGAAACGTCGTATTCTATTATTTAATTTAATTTATTATTTTATCTTTAGACGTGACTTAACCGAAAGAAACAAATAATAATGTTTACACGCTGCACCAGGTATTCCTTTGAGGAGGCTGAGTCGACCTAGGGGAGGCCCAGGAACCGGTTCAGATAATCGTCACCGGTGTTGGTGGCCGTGAGCGCGAATCGAATTTCGGGTCGCCTTGTTCGTGACTCTAACCGCTACACTACCGCTGCCCACCCACACACACACACAAATTAGCTATGTGCATTATCCGTAAATGTGTATCCGTAACCCCCCCTCTCGCCTCCCTTCCCCAAATGTGTGCATTGATCCAGCCTTGAGCTCACATTCCTACACTTGGCTCTACGGCTGGTGTCAGATCGACTGGGCAGATCTAACCACCCCACATGACCTTCCTTCAGCCTTGAACTCACATTGCTACCCTTGGCTCTACCGCCGGTGTCAGATCTCCGTGCGAGTGCCCACCCCACGTGGCGTAACATTGCTCCGGCCTCGAGCTCACACAATCTCTGTCCACTCTCCCGCCGCCCCACCGCATCTCCCCCTCCCTGCCCCGCAGGTGTCAGATCGATGGGCGGGTGACCACCCCACGTGACATTCCTCCAGCCTTGAACTCACATTGCTACCCTTGGCTCTACCGCCGGTGTCAGATCTCCGTGCGAGTGACCACCCCACGTGACATTCCTCCAGCCTTGAACTCACATTGCTACCCTTGGCTCTACCGCAGGTGTCACATCGCCGTGCGAGTGACCACCCCACGTGGCGTAACATTACTCCGGCCTCGTGCTCACACAATCTCTGTCCACTCTCCCCCTGCCCCCCCTCCCTGCCCCGCAGGTGTCAGATCGACGGGCGCGTGACTCGCGTCGCCTGGCTCAACCGCTCGAGCATCCTGTACGCGGGCGGGGACCGCTGGACGCTGGACCGCCGCGTGTCGCTGGCGTCGCACACGCCCAGCGAGTACAGCGTGCGCATCGCCGGCGTGACGGCGCACGACGAGGGCCCTTACACGTGCTCTATTCAGACCCAAAACCACCCTAAGACATCTCAGGTGCATGTGATAGTACAAGGTATGCTCTCAACCCGGTCTGGGCTTTATCAATCAAATCAATCAATGTCCTGTCAATTTGTGAATTTAAATTTTTTTCTCGAAAATAATAATTTTTTATTTAGGTGTTGACGGTCTATTTAACCCCCACCCTTGTCCACACAAAAATAAATTTGGGGAAATATTACGACAATTATGGTGTAGGATGGGTGGGGTTTTTTTTTTTGTCCAAGTGAGAGGCGTTAGGGGCCTGATTCGTGTGTCGGTGCACGGGCAATTTCCGCCAAAATTTGCCAGAAGACGGTCAATAGCGCCTGAGCATCGTTCATCATCTCTCTCACTCTCACTCGCTCTCTCTCTCAGCCTCTCTCTCAGTCTCTATCTCTCACTTTCAGCCTCCCTCACTCTATCTCTCAGCCTCTCTTTCTCTATCTCTCAGCCTCTCTCTCAGCCTCTCTCTCTATCGCTCTGTAGCGTTTATTTTCATTTGTTTGCTGGCGACTTTGTGTATTTCATATCGAAATCGCCTTCAGTGTTGTTGCTGCTGGCGGCAATAAAAGTTGTTTAAAAGTCAAAAGTCTTTCTCTCAGCTTCTCTCTCTCTCAGCCTCCCTCTCTCTCTATTTTTTTATTTTCTCCAATTTGTTTTTTAAATCCTTTTGTACTTGTTAAAATAAATACTTTAGAGTGACCAGGGGGTGGAGGGGGGCGATTTAAATTTCCTGCCAAACATTGTTGGAAAGCGCCTCTCCGCTGACCACACGAATCGTGGAGTCCATTCCCATTCCTTTTGGGTGTTGTCGTTGGTGGAACGTCCCATCGAGTCGTGATGACACCACCCGCCGTGTTAGTGCTCGAACAAAACGTCAAACTCGAATTGGCAGGGATAATTGTTGCTTTATTTATTTCTTCTTCCTTCTTTTCAATGGGCTCACATGCCTGGGTAAGGTGCATTCATGGAAAATTTGCGTCGTCTCCGAAACGAAAACTCAAAAAAGAACTGAGAGGCAGTAGAGAACTAAACAACCCCGAGAATGTGGTCACGTTTTTTATTTTGACGTTTTTTTTTTGGGACCCCCCCCCCCAAAAAAACAAAAAAAAAGTGGTTTTTGGATCGTCCCTATCCGGGGTTTATTGGCTAAGGTGTAGGCTAAACAAAGAGTAGTTGGCAGCTTGAGTAGCAATAGTTTGCTTGACCACACACATGGGCTGATTAACCGTGGAGCGGAGATAGCGCAGTTAAAAAGTAGCCCCCAAATGGTTACCGCAAGGGGAGGGTTCTCTTTAGGGATGACGGTTAAGTTAACGGAAAAATTTCATGTGAAAAACGCACGGCAGCATCTTGGCTCGTAGACACGTGGTTAGGCTGCTTTGCTCCGGGGTTGGCCCCACGCGAGTTTGAAGCTTCGGTGATGAGAAGAAAATATTTAAAAAAACAACAACTTTGAAGTGACGATTCAAAGCGAGCCCGCCATTACGACATCTGAGCGATGGAGTCACTCGAATTTCAGCCTGTTCCGATGTAAATGTCTTCAAGATGATCGGTTCCCACAGAAGAAACGTGTGCCACCCTGAAGTTAAGTGGAAAAAGCACGAAGCGAGAACGATTTCCCCGTAAATAATGTAGCAGCGGTAAAGTGTGCGCGCGATATGATGTACCACTACGCACACGCACAGGGAGATGACGGAAACAGTAACTGAGTGCACGCATCCAGTGCGTTGCTGTATCCTTCCAAGGACTCTACCACTCCGCTCAGCCGCGCAGCTCAAGAAGGAAGTTTGTCGTAGACCGCTCAGAAACTACGTTATAACGGGGGACGCGTTCCGTGTTATAACGGAGCGCGTTCCACGTTACAATGTAGCACGTTAGGTGTTATAACGGGGGGCGTATTCCGCATTCTGCGTTTGTGCGAAAAGCGTTACCGAGTGGAAAGAACCACATCGATGAGAACACGCGTTGTAGTGTGAACACCAAGAAAACACGTGTTGTAGTGTGAACACCAAGAGAACACGTGTTGTAGTGTGAACACCAAGAGAACACGCGTTGTAGCGTGAACACCAAGAGAACACGCGTTGTAGCGTGAACACCAAGAGAACACGCGTTGTAGTGTGAACACCACGAGAACACGTGTTGTAGTGTGAACACCAAGAGAACACGCGTTGTAGCGTGAACACCAAGAGAACACGCGTTGTAGCGTGAACACCAAGAGAACACGCGTTGTAGTGTAAACACCACGAGAACACGCGTTGTAGTGTGAACACCAAGAGAACACGTGTTGTAGTGTGAACACCAAGAGAACACGTGTTGTAGTGTGAACACCAAGAGAACACGTGTTGTAGTGTGAACACCACGAGAACACGTGTTGTAGCGTGAACACCAAGAGAACACGTGTTGTAGTGTGAACACCACGAGAACACGTGTTGTAGCGTGAACACCAAGAGACCAAGCGTTGTAGTGTGAACACCAAGAGAACACGTGTTGTAGTGTGAACACAAAGAGAACACGTGTTGTAGTGTGAACACAAAGAGAACACGCGTTGTAGTGTGAACACCACGAAAACATGTGTTGTAGTGTGAACACCAAGAGAACACGTGTTGTAGCGTGAACACCAAGAGAACACGTGTTGTAGTGTGAACACCACGAGAACACGCGTTGTAGTGTGAACACCACGAGAACACGCGTTGTAGCGTGAACACCAAGAGAACACGCGTTGTAGTGTGAACACCACGAGAACACGCGTTGTAGTGTGAACACCACGAGAACACGCGTTGTAGCGTGAACACCAAGAGAACACGCGTTGCAGTGTGAACACCACAAGAACACGCGTTGCAGTGTGAACACCAAGAGAACACGTGTTGTAGCGTGAACACCACGAGAACACGCGTTGTAGTGTGAACACCACGAGAACACGCGTTGTAGTGTGAACACCAAGAGAACACGTGTTGTAGCGTGAACACCACGAGAACACGCGTTGTAGTGTGAACACCACGAGAACACGCGTTGTAGCGTGAACACCAAGAGAACACGCGTTGCAGTGTGAACACCACAAGAACACGCGTTGCAGTGTGAACACCACGAGAACACGCGTTGTAGCATGAACACCAAGAGAACACACGTTGTAGTGTGAACACCAAGAGAACACGTGTTGTAGCGTGAACACCACGAGAACACGCGTTGTAGCATGAACACCAAGAGAACACGCGTTGTAGCGTGAACACCAAGAGAACACGTGTTGTAGCGTGAACACCACGAGAACACGCGTTGTAGTGTGAACACCAAGAGAACACGCGTTGTAGCGTGAACACCAAGAGAACATGCGTTGTAGCATGAACACCAAGAGAACACACGTTGTAGTGTGAACACCACGAGAACACGCGTTGTAGCGTGAACACCACGAGAACACGCGTTGTAGCATGAACACCAAGAGAACACGCGTTGTAGCATGAACACCAAGAGAACACACGTTGTAGCGTGAACACCAAGAGAACACGCGTTGTAGCGTGAACATCGGCGGTGTTCACGCGTACAGCTGCCTCCGATTGGAGTCACGGGGGGGAAAATGAAAAAACTTCAGACACCGATTTCCCTGTGGGGGCCCAGCCTCTTGCTTCTCGATTGTCGCGCGCAACACTTGACTATCGTGCGCATTGAAATCGTGGCAAGGGATAACGCACTTGCGTTGTTTAACAAGCGGCGACGATTGTAAGAGAACCCCCCGGGGTTATGTAGTCCTCGTTCCCAAGGGGTTTGCTGACTAAACCCCTTGGGTAATGCCGAAATAACAACAAGCGGTGTAAAAAAAAACAATATCGGAGCAGAAAGTCACCGAACAGAAATCAGCACAAGACAACAAGATCAACAAGAACGAGCGCGTCGTGACGGCTCGCTTTGTATTAACTGTAACGATGGCAACAAAAAGAACAAGTGTACATCTTGTAATTGAGTTTTCAGGTCCATTACGGCGTACGGCCGTTTCAATAGTGGGGAAATTACAAAAAAGTTTGTCCCTGCGTTTGTGTTTCACCCTTGTGATGGGACTTTGTAGGATGCGCGTTGAGATGTATAAGGCGCACGGGATGACCCATGAGGTCTGAATTGGTCCGTAATAAGTTAGGGCAATGGTAAGGCGTTGACAGGTATAAATATATGCTGCTGCTGATGATGATTATGATTGAGATTGTCATCATCATCATCATCGTTGTTGTTATCATCAACGAAGCATTCAAATGAACGTGGGGCAGTCCTGGTGGCGCACACGCACGGCTACAACACAAGAGCTGCCTGCTTCTACACTTACTCGTTCTGCTTTTTTATGTATTGGACAGGAGTGTGTGTGGTCAGATTAAGTGGGTCAGCAGGGAGGAGGAAGGGGAGGGGGTGGGTCGTGTGTTAACCGAGCACTGCCAATAATTAGCGGGCCAATTTAGCGGGAGGGGTATGAATCGGAGATTGAGAATGCATCTTCGCAGGCATGTGTTGATTCCCACCATGCCTTGTGTACTAGCATCGGGCACCCGAGATTGGTCGAACCTCTACCCCCCCCCCCACCACGCACCCCCCCCCCCCTCCTCCCAACCCCCCCCCCCCCTACTACCCCCCCCCCCCCACACACACACACAGAACCCTCACCCTCCACACTCACCACACTCACCACCCTCACCCACGCATCCAAACGCCTGTCTTGGCAACACAACATTCACACATACACACATATGCAGATATACACACACACACACGTGCATATAGATACATACAGATACATACAGATACTTACAGATACATGCATACATATACATGCATGCATACATATGTACACCACTCATATACATATAAACACAGCATAAAGATAACCCCCTATCGCATGAACAGACTTTTGAATTATAAGTGCTGTTAGCGTGCAGTAATCTATGAAAGCAGGTACGGCACACGAGGGGGTGGGTGGCCAGCACCACGCCCGACCGCCTTTCTCTCCCCAGTGGCAATATTTAAACACCGCACCAGGTACTCATTTGAGGCTGAGTCGACCTAGGGGAGGCCCAGGACCGGCTCAGATAATCGTCACCGGTATTGGCCGTTAGCAGGAATCGAAGTCAGGTTGCCGAGTTCATATCCCAGCGCGCTAACCGCTACACCCACCGCTCCCCACGTATACACAGCCGCACACACGCGCACACCCCACGCACACACACGCACACCCCACGCACACACACGCACACCCCACGCACACACACAGACACCCCAGACTCCCCTAGCCGCCACTATAACACGCGTGTCGAACACGTGCCCCTCCTCCGCTCACATAAATCACGTCCACAATTTAACCTTGTTTGCAAAATAAAATAAAAACATAACGCCACGCCGTTGAGACAATAATTACAACAACAACAAAAGGATAGCAAAACAACTATGAACTCGAGATTTTGGCACACACAACGACAAACGATAAAAAGAAAATGTAATCTAAACTTTGATCAGCGCTCCACTCGAGCCGTGGAGGTATGGGCCGGTCCGTTAAACTGTCAGTAATTGGAAACTGTGAGGTTATTTTCCCCGACCAGACAATAAATATTTAAAGTCATGTATTATAGATGAGTTATGTGTAGCAGCAGCAGCAACAACAGCAGCAGTAGCAGCCAACCAAGCGAGGCTGAATGATGGTGCTCTACACTCGGATAGTCACAAAGACAAAGATCCCCCGGATAGCCTTTATCAGGCTGTTGGGGCAAGTGCTGTTAGCGAGTGACGGTGAAGGACGGCACGGCACACGAGGGGTTGGGTGACCAGCACCCCGCCCGACCGCCTTTGTCTCCCGAGTGACGATGTTTACACACCGCACCACACACACTCACACACTCTCACACACACACAGCCACACACACTCACACACACACACCCTCTCACACGCACTCGCACACACTCTCACACACAGCCACACACTCTCACACACACTCACACACACACTCACACTCAAACACGCACACACTCACACACACTCTCACACACTCTCACACACTCACACACACTCTCACACACTCTCACACACTCTCACACACACACACTCACCCACACTCTCAAACACACTCACCCACACTCACACACACACTCACACACACTCACACACACACACACTCTCACACACACCACCGCACCGCCCTAACCCCACCCCGACCCTTCACACAAATCTCTTCCCCATCTCTTGGAGGTAAGTTATATTTACCCATTAATATTCATGATCGCTGCGTTATTCGTAGCAGCGTCATTGACACGCGTAATGCAATTGTCGTAATCAATACTAATCTGCTCGCATGACCGCTGTGTTCGAGATCGTTCACGGCAGTGCGATGTTGAGATGCCGCGTCGATGTTGTCGTTACGATCGCTGCCGCTCTCCGATGCTCAAACCCTTCGCCGATGATGGTCGTCGTTCGGCCTGGAGCCATTCAAAGCGATTCAATTCGATTCAATTCGATCCCCACGCTCGCGAAATGAGCATAGAATCATCCGCGTGGAAAATAGATGGTTTTCTGGTTGAAACAAATTGTGTGCAAAGCTTTGTCATCGTGGAACGAAACGAGACAGACAATAGAAACGAGACAGAACAGAAACGAGACAGAACAATGCAAACGAGACAGAACAACAGAAACGAGACAGAACAATGCAAACGAGACAGAACAATAGAAACCAGACAATACAAACGAGACAGAACAATACAAACGAGACAGAACAATGCAAACGAGACAGAACAATAGAAACGAGACAATACAAACGAGACAGAACAATACAAACGAGACAGAACAATAGACACGAGACAGAACAATAAAAACGAGACAGAACAACAGAAACGAGACAGAACAACAGACACGAGACAGAACAATACAAACGACACAGGAGAATCGCTGCCGCCCCTAAAGCCTAATTGTTAAAACCCCTTTGCCCTTATTATGCACCTCTGAGCGACTCGCGACCGATGCGAGTTTTCCCCGCACAAATTAAACACCACACTCACACAGCCCCCTCGGGGGGGGCGAGGTTATATCCCCCCCCCCCCCCAGCTAATTAGCGCACCCGAGATGAGACCCCCGAGGGAGGAGGGGCAGGCGGGGGTGGAGGGGGGGGGTCTTATCTGTGTGCCCCCCCCTCCCCTAGTCTACGTTACTCGCTACAAGTCTCCCTCCCTTCACCCCTCCCACCTCACTCCACTTCTTCCACCTCCACCCCCACCGTGACGCCTGCTGCGTATTTGAAGTTTGCCTCTCACTTCCTCTCTCTCATCATCATCACGGTGGCTAGGAGATGTTAACTACCTCGCCTGGTGTACAGGAGGTCGTGGGTTCGATCCCGGCCCTGACGATGCCCGCTGCTGTGTATTTGGAGTTTGCCTGTCTCTCTCTCCCCGTGGTCAGCGTGGACTTTTTTCTCTCCGGGTTCTCCGGTTTTTTCCGTTCACATTTGAAGACACGTGCTTCTGAAAGACGAGCGATATGGCTCAATGGGTTCCCCCGGTCCACGTTACGTTCTGAAGATGCGCGGCCGATTCGCATTGGTGCCAAATAGCCTGGGCTCCCAACCGAGACGATTTTCAAACGCCAAATAACATTTTACGCCTGTTGACGTGCTTTTTACCACAAATGCGCCTGCGTAGTCAACGCGCAGACTTGATTCCTCGCGAAAGGGTATCCATTTGGTGTTTGAACGTCTGAGCACCTCCTGTTTTATAGCCGTAAAGGCTAAAGCCTCTTCATATTTTTTGTCCCAGAGACACGATTCATCTCTTCAAGACGCAACATATTTTTAACCGTCTGCTACAACAAACCAGATGCAAATGTTGAAAGGCAGAATTCATTAAGCGGCTCCCCACCGCCGCATCTCTCCCCCCCCCCCCCAAATTCAAATTAATGCCCCGCATTTTGGGGTCCCCAGAGCTGATTAAACCCCCCCCGAACGAAGCAAAGCCTATCACGCCACGTGGCTTTCGCGGCGAGAGTAGCCGGCGGCTAGCCGCACTTGCCCGAGCACGACGTACTCATTGCGTGTGTCGGGTGGAGGAGGTGCCCACGACACACCAATCCTTCTCGAGAGAAATTTGACGAACGTGTCTGATCGAGTCTACTCCACGGGACCGCAACACGGTACCAACCGGGGAAGAAAATGAAAAAACGCATGGCTCACGCAAACGCTTTAGCCAACGCGCCTTAATCTTCAGCACTTCGTTGTGGGGGTTTTCTCGGGACAAAACGCGTTTGCGTATTTGCAAGATAGCCCTATCCATTCGCGCTGGTGCTGGGTTTTCTAAGGATTATTTTGGCTTATATTGGATCATCTGTACGGAAGTTGTCGTGGCCCACAAACCTTGCCCCCCCCCCCACCATGTGCCCCCCATGCCCCCTCCTCCAGCACTCCACGTGCCCCCCCCCCCCGTCTATGTAGAGTAGAAAATCAAGATAACCTGCAGGGTAAATAGCCAGATCTAGACTAGATGGCGGGGCGGGTTAAAGGCCAGTTTACCCACTCACCCACTCACGTATCCACTCACACGCCCACTCTCTCGCCCACTCAGCTACTCACTCACCCACTCACCCACCGACTCGCTCGCGTACTCACTCGCCTACTCGCTCACCCACCCACTCACTCTCCCGCTCACCGACCCACTCACCAACTCACACACTCGCTTAGAACCAGGGTAAACAGCCACAACTGGCGGTTTAAAGGGATACGTTTTCAAGAGGGCCTTAAATACAAAAGCCCGGTCACCCCTGCAGGCAGGCAATGAGCATTGACCTCTGACTACTTAGCAGAGAGGTCGATCCAAAGATCTCAGGGAGCTCGTTTGGAGGATAAAGACGCGATCACTTCCTGCAGATGTGAAAGCACACAGTCAATGAATGCACGCTCCGAACCTGCGCCGAGCACCCGTGAACCACCCTCTGGACGCCTGTGAAAGACGAGCTTCGTAGCTGAGCTGTGGAGCGTTCATGCGCTGCGTGAGGACATCCCCTCCCCCCCAGTGTGAGGGTGGTTTTGTTGTTGTTTAGTCTGCGCGGTTGATTTACGTGGCCCTGAAGTTTTTTTTTTGGCTGATACAGAAAAGCAATCGATCATCCGCGACATTCGCAAGTGCGGATTTTCCTCCCCCTCCCCCCACCACCATCCAAATTACCGCTCCTGCTTTAGGCGTGCATCGAATATGCAAATCAGCGATAAGTGGCTGCCTTTAATTGGGTGACGAGAGCGGCGAGTGAAATGTGTTGTTGTTGTTGTTATTGTTGTTTTTATTGTTGTTGTTGCTGCTGCTGAACTAATCTGTCTTCTGTGCAGGGGCTGTGTGTGTGAGAATGTGTGTGAGAGTGTGGGTGAGTGTGTGAGAGTGTGTGTGTGAGAGTGTGGGTGAGTGTGTATGTGAGTGTGTGAGTGTGTGTGTGAGTGTGTATGTGAGTGTGTGAGTGTGTGTGAGTGTGTGAGAGTGTGGGTGAGTGTGTTTGAGATTGTGGGTGAGTGTGTTTGAGAGTGTGGGTGAGTGTGTATGTGTATGTGAGTGTGTGAGTGTGTGTGTGAGTGTGTGTGAGTGTGTGTGAGTGTGTGTGAGTGTGTAGGTGAGTGTGTGAGTGTGTAGGTGAGTGTGTGAGTGTGTATGTGAGTGTGTGAGTGTGTGTGAGTGTGTGAGTGTGTGTGAGTGTGTGTGTGAGTGTGTGTGTGAGTGTGTGTATGTGAGTGTGTGTGTGAGTGTGTGTGTGGAAAGGGCGGTCCTGCACAGATGCCATATTTTCTGTCCGTCTGCTACAGCAGAGGTGTAGGGAATTCCAAAAAGACCTACATCTCTGCTTTATTGACCTGGTCAAGGCCTATGATACCATCAGTAGGACTGGGCTCTGGGTTGTTCTTCGTGCTTTCGGAGTCCCTGACCCTCTGCTCACGATCATTAAGGACCTTCATGATGGTGAGCGGGCCCGGGTAAAACTACGTGGCCGGGAGTCGGAGCCTTTCCCTGTACACCTTGGGGTGCGACAGGGATGTCCTCTGGCTCCCACATTATTTAACATCTATTTCGACTGCGTAGTTCGTGAAGCCTTCAATAGCTGTACCGGGGGAATTACCATTTGGTACAGATATAATGGGAGGCTGATCGACGCCCGGGTGCGATCAAGGGATGGCTCCCTATTGGTCAACCACGTTATGTATGCCGATGATTTGGTAATAGCTGCTCATTCAGAAGAGGAGTTGGAGACGCTGCTGCTGAGGCTGGAGTGTGCCACTAAGAGGTGGGGCCTTACCATCAGCCCCACCAAAACTAAGCACCTGCCTGGGTATTTTGTACCATCGGGCACTCCGCCCCCACAACTCCCAATCGGTGATGGGGCAGTTGTGGAGAGAGTAGAGAGTTTCCCATACCTGGGCAGTGTGCTCATGACCAGCTCCAGTTTATCAGCAGAGGTCTCACTCCGAATCAGTCGAGCGGCAATATCTTTTCATCGGTTGCGTAACGCTGTGTGGAAGCTACCTGGTCTGTCGCTCCGCACGAAGCTTCAGGTCTTCTCGGCCACGGTCATTCCCTCCCTTCTCTACGCTTGCGAAACGTGGACCCCCCTAGTGGAGCATCTTCGCCGGTTGGAAACATTTAGGCTGGCCTGCCTACGATCCATCCTGGGTTTGACCAGGCTGGATTGTGTGAGGAGCTCACAAGTCCTTGAAAGATCTGGGCAAAGTCCCATCAGTGAGCTCCTCCGGCAGGCAAGGCTGCGTTGGCTGGGTCATGTAGCCCGCATGCCCAGCCACCGCATGCCTAAACAGCTTTTGTTCGGCCGGATCGAGGGGGCTAAACGGGCGCGGCACGGGCTAGAGAAGAGATGGAGTGATGTGGTACAGGAGGACGTGGAGCTGAGTGGACTTGCCGATGACTGGTACCAGCGGTGTCAAGATCGGCCTCAGTGGAGGAGGCTCGTGAAGGACGCTACTGGGCAGTTGGAGGCAGTCGCCCTCCAACAACAACGGAGGGCGGAGGAGCGACGCTCACAACAACGAGCGGAGCGCCGGGTGGCTAAAGCACAGCAAGTTGGCACAGTAGGGGGCACAGGTGGTGCATCAGCCAGTCATCTCGGTCATCTCGGTCAGTCGACCCGTGGCACCTGGGTCTGCCCCGTGACCTCCTGCCAGCGGGCGTTCGACACTTCACGTGGCCTCAAGGTGCACATGGCCTGGCACAAGCGTCGTGGTGACGTCACCGCCACTTAGTGGCGAATGGCGGTTGTTGTTGTTGTGTGAGTGTGTGTGAGTGTGAGTGTGTGTGTGAGTGTGTGTGTGAGTGTGTGTGTGTGTGAGTGTGTGTGTGTGTGAGTGTGTGTGTGTGTGAGTGTGTGTATGTGAGTGTGTGAGTGTGTGTAGGTGAGTGTGTGAGTGTGTAGGTGAGTGTGTGAGTGTGTATGTGTATGTGAGTGTGAGAGTGTGTGAGTGTGTGTATGTGAGTGTGTGTGAGAGTGTATGTGAGTGTGTGAGTGTGTATGTGAGTGTGTAGGTGAGTGTGTATGTGAGTGTGTATGTGAGTGTGTGAGTGTGTGTGTGAGTGTGTAGGTGAGTGTGTATGTGAGTGTGTGTGAGAGTGTGTGAGTGTGTAGGTGAGTGTGTATGTGAGTGTGTATGTGAGTGTGTGAGTGAGTGTGTGAGTGTGTAGGTGAGTGTGTGTGTGAGTGTGTGAGTGTGTATGTGAGTGTGTATGTGAGTGTGTGTGTGAGTGTGTGAGTGTGTATGTGAGTGTGTATGTGAGTGTGTGAGTGTGTGTGTGAGTGTGTAGGTGAGTGTGTGTGTGTGAGTGTGTAGGTGAGTGTGTGAGTGTGTGTGTGTAGGTGAGTGTGTATGTGAGTGTGTGTGAGAGTGTGTAGGTGAGTGTGTGAGTGTGTGTGTGAGTGTGTAGGTGAGTGTGTGTGTGAGTGTGTATGTGAGTGTGTGAGTGTGTGTGTGAGTGTGTAGGTGAGTGTGTATGTGAGTGTGTGAGTGTGTGTGTGTAGGTGAGTGTGTATGTGAGTGTGTATGTGAGTGTGTGAGTGTGTGTGTGAGTGTGTAGGTGAGTGTGTGTGTGAGTGTGTAGGTGAGTGTGTGAGTGTGTGTGTGAGTGTGTAGGTGAGTGTGTATGTGAGTGTGTGTGAGCGTGTGTAGGTGAGTGTGTGAGTGTGTGTGTGAGTGTGTGTGTGAGTGTGTAGGTGAGTGTGTGTGTGAGTGTGTGTGTGAGTGTGTGTGTGAGAGTGTGTGTGAGAGTGTGTGAGAGTGTGTGTGTGAGTGTGTGTGTGAGTGTGTGTGTGAGTGTGTAGGTGAGTGTGTGTGTGAGTGTGTAGGTGAGTGTGTGTGTGTGTGTGAGTGTGTGTGTGAGAGTGTGTATGTGAGTGTGTGAGAGTGTGTGAGTGTGTGTATGTGAGTGTGTGAGTGTGTAGGTGAGTGTGTATGTGAGTGTGTGTGTGAGTGTGTGAGTGTGTGTGTGAGTGTGTATGTGAGTGTGTAGGTGAGTGTGTGAGTGTGTGTGTGAGTGTGTAGGTGAGTGTGTGAGTGTGTGTGTGAGTGTGTGAGTGTGTATGTGAGTGTGTGTGAGAGTCTGTGAGTGTGTGTGTGAGTGTGTATGTGAGTGTGTGTGTGAGTGTGTGAGTGTGTAGGTGAGTGTGTAGGTGAGTGTGTGTGTGAGTGTGTGAGTGTGTGTGTGAGTGTGTAGGTGAGTGTGTATGTGAGTGTGTGTGAGAGTGTGAGTGTGTGTGAGAGTGTGTGTGTGAGTGTGTAGGTGAGTGTGTATGTGAGTGTGTGTGTGAGTGTGTGAGTGTGTGTGTGAGTGAGTGTGTGAGTGTGTATGTGAGTGTGTGAGTGTGTGTGTGAGTGTGTGTGTGAGTGTGTATGTGAGTGTGTGTGTGAGTGTGTGAGTGTGTAGGTGAGTGTGTAGGTGAGTGTGTATGTGAGTGTGAGTGTGTAGGTGAGTGTGTATGTGAGTGTGTGTGTGAGTGTGTGAGTGTGTGTGTGAGTGTGTAGGTGAGTGTGTATGTGAGTGTGTAGGTGAGTGTGTAGGTGAGTGTGTGTGTGAGTGTGTGTGTGAGTGTGTGTGTGAGTGTGTGAGTGTGTGTGTGAGTGTGTAGGTGAGTGTGTAGGTGAGTGTGTATGTGAGTGTGTGTGTGAGTGTGTGAGTGTGTATGTGAGTGTGTATGTGAGTGTGTGTGAGTGTGTGTGTGTGAGTGTGTGTATGTGAGTGTGTGTGTGAGTGTGTAGGTGAGTGTGTAGGTGAGTGTGTGTGTGAGTGTGTGAGTGTGTAGGTGAGTGTGTGTAGGTGAGTGTGTATGTGAGTGTGTGAGTGTGTAGGTGAGTGTGTAGGTGAGTGTGTGTGAGAGTCCGGCAAAAACAACCCCCTACCTCCTCGTTGGTGTCGGACGGCAACGCTGTGGTGAGCAGTGCCATTGGGGGGGGGGGGAGGGCCAATTTAGCTTTGCCATTCCCCTCATTGCATTTGTAACCACCACAGCGCCCAAATAGGGGCTCTGGACGGGTGCGAGGGGCTGGTAACCCCTCCACCTTCAATTAATTACCACTAAACCACGTCTAAAATATCTAATTAAGCTGGTGCCGGAGGCCCCGGGGGGAATGGCGTCTATGACGTCTCCTGGCCAAACCCCATTTGGTGGAGCCAGGAGACTGAATCTTTACCCTCAGGGCTCCTCCAGAAACAACAAAAAACCACTATGGGTGGCCACGTGGAATGTCCGAATGCTCACTGCGGAGGAGAGGCTGCCACTCCTCTGTCGGGAGCTGGACCAGTACCGCCTGGATCTCTGTGGTATTCAGGAGTTCCGGTGGACTGGCTCTGGCTCCTGCCACCATGAGTGAAGTACTGTCCACTACTCATGGTGGCAGGAGACTGCCAAACAACAGGGAGTGGCTCTTCTTCTGAACAAATTAATTAAGGGGGCGTGGGAGCGTGGCGGTGAGGTGGGAAACGGCAAGCCCCAGGCTACTTTGGGCTCGCCTTCCCAGTTCAATAACAACGGTATAAGGCTGCTAGATTTTTGTGCAGCCCATGGGCTTGTAATTACAAACACGCTGTTCCGGCATCCGCGCATCCACACAACATCAAGGATGCATGCCGTGTCAAAGCTAGAACATCTGCTGGACTACATAGTGATGGAACAGCGGATGCGGGCCCATGTCCTTGACACCAGGACCTACCGTGGAGTTGATCTGCCCTCTGACCATCGACTAGTCATCTGTAAGATGCGCCTGCCATTCTTCCACTCCGGTGGTGGGTGTACACCCAGGACCCCATTCAAACCCAAAGTGGCCAAGTCTCAACTAGCTGATGAAAATTGCAAGCGAGAATTTCATCATCGCTTGCGGCTGGGGTTGGCATCGTCCCCCACTCCTCCAGATGTCAAGGGGAAATGGGTGAGGTTTAGGACTGTGGCTCATGCAGCTGCAATGGCTGGTTTGGGTACACGGTCCAGACCTCCCCAGAGACCCTGGTTGACAAAGGAGGTGTTCAGGCTGGCTGAGAAAAAGAGACAGGCCCACTCTCATCGTCTACAGAATCCAATGTCAGAAAATGAGGAGGCTTACCGCAGCCTTCACTCGGAGGTTCGGAGAGCCGTGAGGCGCTGCAAGCATTGGTGGTGGTCGCGGGTTGATGAGGATATAGAGTCTGCGTCAATGGCCTGCGATCACAAATCGTTATTTAACTCCATCAAAAAAGTAACCTGCAGCGCCACACCTATTACCCTCATTAGGGGAAAGAACGGTGATCCAATCTCCGAGCCCCAGGAACAGGTTTGCAGATTTGCTGGACATTTCTGTGAGGTCCTGGGGGAGGGGAAATCACTCAGCCTGGATAACATCGTGGTACAAAGTGGGGATGACACTGCTGAGGCTGCGGTGTCTCAAATATTGGAATAAGAAGTCACCCCCTGTGAGTGGCTGGCTGAGGTGCCATCTGTTGATGAAGCGCTGAAGGCGATTCAAAGTCTGAGAACAGGAAAGGCACCGGGCAAAGATGATCTCCCAAGAAAAATTCTGAGGGAAGGTGGCGTTTGTGCACAGACTGCCCTACATGACATCATAACAACAGTCTGGACCACTGGACGGGTTCCGCAGGACTGGAAGGATGTCCTGGTGGTCCCCCTCTTTAAGAAGGGGGACCGCACAGACTGTAACAACTACAAGGGCATCTCACTCCTCAGTGTGCCGGGAAAGGTCCTGGAAAGGATTATTCAACATCACCTTGCCAGGCACGCTGAGGAGAGGCGGAGCCCCAATACGGTTTCAGGAATTGGCGGTCCTGCACAGATGCCATATTTTCTGTCCGTCTGCTACAGCCGATGTGTAGGGAATTCCAAAAAGACCTACATCTCTGCTTTATTGACCTGGTCAATGCCTATGATACCATCAGTAGGCCTGGGCTCTACGTAGTTTGTCGTGCTTTCGGAGTCCCTGACCCTCTGCTCACGATCATTAAGGACCTTCTTGATGGTGAGGGGCCCCGGGTAAAACTACTTGGCTGGGAGTCGGAGCCATTCACTGTTCATATTGGAGTGCGACAGGGACGTCCTCTGGCTCCCACATTATTTAACATCTATTTCGACCACGTAGTTCGTGAAGCCTTCAATAGCTGTAACGGAGGAATTTCCATCTGGTACAGATACAATGGGAGGCTGATCGATGCCCGGGTGCGGTCAAGGGATGACTCCCCCAGCCACCGCATGCCTAAACTGCTTTTGTTCGGCCGAATCGAGGGGGCAAAACGGGCGCGGCACGGGCTAGAGAAGAGATGGAGTGATGTAGTACAATAGGAGGATGTGGAGCTGAGTGGACTTGCCGATGACTGGTATCAGCGGTGTCAAGATCAGCCTCTGTGGAGGAGGCTCGTGAACAACGCTGCTGGGCAGTTGGAGGCAGTCGCCCTCCAACAACAACGGAGGGCGGAGGAGCGATGCTCACAACAACGAGCAGAGCGCCGGGTGGCTAAAGTACAGCAAGTTGACACAGTAGGGGGCAAAGGTGGTGCATCAGCCAGTCGTCTCAGTCAGTCGACCTGTGGTATCTGGGTCTGCCCCGTGACCTCCTGCCAGCGGGCGTTCGACACTTCACGTGGCCTCAAGGTGCACATAGCCTGGCACAAGCGTCGTGGTGACGTCACCGCCACTGAGTGACGAATTGCGGTTGTTGTTGTATGTGGTGGTGTGTATGTGTGCGTGCGTGTGTATGTGTGTGTGGGTGGTTGTGTGTGTTAATGTGTGTGGGTGTGTGTGGGTGTGTGTCGTTGGGGGTGTGTGTGTGTGGGGTCGGGGGGGGTCGGGGGGGGTCGGGGGGGGTCGGGGGGGGGTGGGGGGGGGTCGGGGGGGGGGGTCGGGGGGGGGGGCATGTCACAGATGCCCACTTGTGTGTCCGCAGTCCCACCCAAGATCGTTAACATTTCGAGTGACGTCGTGGTTAGCGAGGGCTCGAACGTAACCCTGGTGTGCGTGGCCACGGGCCGCCCGGACCCCGTGCTCTCCTGGCGTCACCTCTCCCAGTCCGGTGAGTTTCGCGACCCTCCCTCCCTTCCTCGCTCCCTCGCCTCCCTCTATCGCCTCCCTCCCTCGCCTCCCTCTCTCCCCTTTAGCGAGCAGCAGCACCTATGAAGGCCGGCACGGCACACGAGGGGGCCGGGTGACCAGCACTACGCACGGCCATCTCAACCCCCCCTCCAACAAAGTGGAGGGGCAGGGTTGGGGCGGGGGAGGGGCGGGGGTGGACTTGGCAAAAAGGGCCCTCCCACCAGTGTTACCACCTGTCCGGGTTTGCCCGGGACACTGCTGGGAATTGATTAAATTATAGTTATTCATATGTTCCTTGAGAGCAGTGGTTCTTCTTCTTCTTAACCTGGGGGGTACACGCCACCCCTTGGGGGTGCGAGATGCCCTTTCTGGGGGTGCGAGACGTGGCCAGATTTGTTTTTCTTTTTCAGAAGGTAAGTGCAACTACTTTGTTTCATCAAATCCCACGTGTCCATGAACATCGTGTACGTTTAACCTTTGAGAGCCCAATGGGGCGCAGGCTGCAGTAACGGCTGAGAACCGCTGCATTTAGAGGTCTCCGCATTTCGCGAGCGTAGAGAATGGAGGGCACATTACTGTGGCCGAGACGACATCGAACTTACGCGTGGTAGCCACGGGTTCGACTGATGCGTAACGAGACCTCGCCTGCTCAAGCCGGTGCTGGGTCACAAGCGCACTGCCACCCCCGATGCGAACACTTCTCCACTCTCTACGCAACTGACCCCTCACTCGTGGGGAGTCGGAGGGAAGGTGGAGGAGTGTTTGATGGCGTCAACAGAGTCTTGGCAGACCGTTAGCGAGGGCCAGAGGTCGCAAACGGGTTTTGATTCCTTACCCGTACCCGGCCGCACCAGGGTCGCAAACGGGTATCCCCGTACCCGGCCGTACCCGTACCCTACCCGATACCCGGCCGGGTACGGGTAGGGTACGGGTATCGGGTACCCGATTGCGACCTCTTGGATGAAGCCATGTTGCAGGTGCGGGTGGGTTGATTCTAGGAACTAGAATTGTGAGAAGAGACAAGACGTTGGGAAATGAGTGACAAACGGTGACTCACCAGTGACTCACGGTCTACCCGTACCCGGCCGGACCAGGGTCACAAACGGGTACCTGTACCCGTACCCGGCCGGGTATGCGTAGCCGGGTATCGGGTAGGGTACGGGTATCGGGTACCCGGTTGCGACCTCTGGCGAGGGCCTATGGAGGCCAGCACCACACGCGGCTGCCTTTGTCTCCCTAGTGGCGATGCTTACTCATTTGAGGCTGAGTCGACCTAGGGGAGGTGTTGTTGGCCGTCTGTGGTAATCACAATCGCAGCGCGCTAACCGTTGCACTACCGCTCCCCAGTAAACAAAGAAGTACACACGGACAAATAACAAAGACACAGAGACAAACACACTGCGCGTGAGATAAGCTACTTCCAGTGTTTAACGACGATGATGCTGGTGATTATGATGATGGCGGTGGTGACGATGTTGACAACGACGATGAAAATGTCAATGATTGTAATTACATAAGTGATGTTACTGACGACGGCGACGATGGTGATGATGATGATGATGTGAGCGAGTGAGAACACCATGAAAGGGAGAGCCCACCACCAACAAGGCACGGGTCTCTTATCTCTGAGCTGCTGAGGCTCTAATCGCATTGCAAATATCAAGAAACAGATGCGCTACCCCGATTTACGTCGCTCCCCCCCCCCCCACCCCCAGTTTTAAGTCGCGAACACGTCGTCACTTTGATTATGAACACCGCGACTCGATTCGCGTCGCACGCTCAACGTCGCCGACGACGTCGTCCTCCGTTCCTTTCTCGTCATCCCGTCGCCTCTCAGCCTCCACCACCTCCACCAACACCTTCACCTCCACCACCTTCACCATCACCTTCACCACCACTACTACCACCATCACCACCACCACCACCACCTTCACCACCTCCACCACCTCCACCACCTCCACCACCTCCACCACCATCACCACCACCACCACTACCAACACCACCTCCACCACCACCACCTCCACCACCACCACCTCCACCACCACCACCTCCACCACCTCCACCACCACTTCCACCACCTCCACCACCTCCACCACCTCCACCACCTCCACCACCATCACCACCACCACCACCACTTCCACCACCTCCACCACCTCCACCACCTCCACCACCTCCACCACCACTACCACCACCATCACCACCTCCACCACCACTTCCACCACCTCCACCACCTCCACCACCTCCACCACCTCCACCACCATCACCACCACCACCACTACCAACACCACCTCCACCACCACCACCTCCACCTCCACCACCTCCACCACCACCACCACCTCCACCACCACCGACACCACCTCCACCACCACCACCTCCACCACCACCACCTCCACCACCACCACCTCCACCACCTCCACCACCACCAACACCACCTCCACCACCTCCACCACCACCTCCACCACCACCACCTCCACCACCACTGACACCACCTCCAATGTAGCAGGACCCTCCTGTATATGAGTATGGAGACTCAGCATCCTTCAGTGCAATAACAAGGGCAGAACTCACGTGGAATAAGTTTCGCAAAGAGGGAGGAATTGACAATGTTGTTTGTATGTAGATTCTTTCTTGCCGTACGTAGTCAACCATGCTAATTCGAACCCTGGAACGCAACCCTTAGTTTTCCCATAGGGACTATTACACTGGTCAACACACTTTTTCTGGCATAAGGTATTCCAACGGTTTTAAGGTAATTTTGGGGTGCTGATTCCAAATTTGGCATCAGTTTTTGTCTATCACATCAGGTTTTTGAGATATGAAATATTGCATTTTCAATAAAAACTGCAGAAGAAAAATATTAAATAAATGTGGATATCTACATAAAATGTTATTATAGACACACTATCCTAAAAATACAGCACCATATCTTAACACTAAAGCAGTCACTGACTCGCGACAACTTGCAATCATAAGTGACAGAGTTAATTTCGGGTAAAATCAATGAAAATTGGGTATGCCGACAGCATAAAAATGAGATGTGATAGAGCAGATTTGGAATCAGCACCCTGAAATTAGTCTAAATAAGCTGCAAAAGTCCAGGCCAGAAATTTTTTTTTTTGTTGACCAGTGTTATTTGTCAAACGCGGTTTTACCCAACACGGCACTTTCCAGGAGCATAACCTCCTGTGTTTGGCGTGATTCTCCCCGTACAGAACAGTAAGATGAGTTTACAGGAATGCGTTTTGATTATTAAAGGGGTTCGTCTCTTACCCACTGGCTATTAACATTTGTGTAACTCTTCAAATGGCAATTAAAATAAAAACTGTTCAGCACGACAAAAAATGCAATTAAAATCATGCCCCACGGTTTAAAGTGCAGTCTCCAACTCTCACCAAGCACACCACGTCTCTCGCCTCTCTGTTTATGTGAAATTAAAAATAAAATAATATTACCTAAAACATCAACTATTACATAATGTTCTTGGTTCTTTCGGTAAAGTCACGTAGAAGGGAAATAATAAAATAATAAAAATAAAACAGAATAAAATAATATTTTATTATGTTACTTTACCGAAAGAACCAAGAAGATGAATCCCTGCAGTCACGAAAGCTTTAAATCGAAAAATATTACATAATGCTTTCCCATTTCAAGGCCGCGGCGTTATCGACGATCGCGTTGAATTTGCCGCTCTGAAGAAGGGCCATTCCCCCGAAACGTCACCTATCATACACGCCGAATGTAACATCGTTACGTGTTGCACGGTTTGTGCTGAGTTGACCGCAGTCGTGCTCCGCGGTACGACGCAATGCCCCCCAGCCCCCCAGCCCCCCAATCCACGAACGCCACGAAGGTGACAACATCGCAGCGGCGACACCGCCGTTTTGGCGTCCGCATGAGCCGCACGCGAGGGGACGAACTCTCTGAGGCCACGTCCGCACCTCCGATTAGCGCGACGGGCTGCGTACGGTGCGAAAGAAGTTCGTCGCACGTTCACTCTCGGTTATCGACACGGGAGACGTTGAGTTGTCGTTGTGCTGCGCTTGTTGCGCCACGGACGGCAGCAAATGGCACCAGCGGCAGCGGCCGCCGTGTTGGCATCGCAGCAATCATTCGTGCGACACACAAAGACAAAGATCCCCCGTGTAGCCTGTAACGGACTGTTGGGGCGAGTGATGCTCGCCAGCACACTATGAAAGCCGGCAAAGGCACACGAGGGGGTGGGTGGCCAACGCCGCGCCCGACCGCCTTTGTCTCCCCAGTGGCGATGATTTTACACACCGCACCAGGTACTCATTTGAGGCTGAGTCGACCTAGGAGAGGCTCAGGACCCGTCTCAAATGATCGTCACCGGTGTTTGCCCTGAGCGGGAATCGAACCCGGTATAACAGGCCGTAGTATACCCACAGGCCGTAGTATACCCGGGGTTAAAACGGCCTTGGCTAGATTATGCCCTTCTAGGCCAAATCATACCCCCATGATAGTAATAGTGTTGAGCGATATACACATGAATTACTACATTTTTCCAACATTTTATTTAAAACTATAAACACATACACTTTGATTGCTTCAACCAGAAAAACTTTAATAATAACCCCTGGACCCTAAAATGCTTCAATTGATCAAATTGAGATTCTTACTTCCATTTATACCATTTTTAGATATCGATTGAAGTTCGTTGTCGGCTGTTCTCTGTGTGGATAATTGCCTTTGAACTTTCACATGGGGCATAGTCTGGCCTGGAGGGATATGGTCTGGCTCAGTCTAGTTTAAACCCCCGGGTATAGTTCAGCCTAGGACACTTTATCCCCCCGGTTATACTCTGGCCTGGGCCAAACGATGCCCGGGTTTAATCGGGGCAGGGGTTATTTTAGCCTGCTACACCGGGTCGCCGAGTTCGTAGCGCTGCGTAGCGCTAACCGCTGCACCACCGCTCCCCACACACGCGCGCACGGCAGACACAACTCGCTTGCTTTGTAACCAAACACGCCATCCTCAATCCTCCTCCTTCCTCGCCTCCCCGGCTTCCACTTCGTTGGCGCGGGATATAAATGAAAGCATCTCACATCGCTCTCTGCCCCAGGTAGCGGGGATTGCATTGTCCTCCCACTAAAGTATGGGCCACTTAACTTCGGCACTTAATGCCCGTGATCGATGCCGAGGCACGGTGGCTTGCATCGCGCGCTTTATTAAAACCGATAACTATCTTTCTTGTGGACCTGGTCCGCATCATCCACGTGTGTGTGTGCGTGCGCGCGCGTGACAACGAGTTCGATTCCCGCTCACGGCCACCAACACCACCGGTGACGATTATCTGAACCGGTCCTGGGCCTCCCCTAGGCCGACTCAGCCTCAAATGAGTGCCTGGTGCGGTGTAGTGAAACATCGCTGCTGGGGAGACAAAGGCGGTCGGGCGTGGTGCTGGCCACCCACCCAGCCTCGTGTGCCGTTCCGGCCTTCATGGGTTCTCGATAACAGCACTTGCCCCAACAGTCTGTTAAGGCTACACGGGGGGGATCTTTGTCTTTGTGTGCCGGGGAGCGGCGGTGCAGTGGTTATCGCGCTGCGCTGCTAACCCCGACTCATCCGAGTTGGATTCCCGCTCACGACTCAGCCAATCAGTGACGACGACTCCAATTGTCCCGTATTGCAGGATGAACGCATCAATCAATCGATGAACTGGGACCTGAGCTTACCCCCCCCCCCGCCAGATCGACTCAGCACAAAATTTGGTACCTGGTGCGGTGCGTAAAGGAAAAGGTAAAACAATAGAAACCTCATCGCCACTGCTCGTGGGCGGGGGAGGGGCTGCGGGGGAGAGAGACAAAGGCGGCCGGGGAGTGGTGCTGCACAACTCGAGCCCTTGACCTTCATCGTGGGGTCAACGGGCACTTGCCATTCGATGGTCTTCTCTAAGAAGCTATCAGGTGGTGGTGGTGGTGGTGGCATCTTTATCTTGACTTTGGTCTGAAGGTTTGACGCGGGCTGCAGAGTCAATCGCGCGATTTAGAGGGCAGCTCTTGCGCGCGTCTGTGTGGGAGGAGGAGGACGAGGGGGGTGGTGGTGGTGGTGTGGAGCTGAGTGGACTTCATCTTCTTGGTTCTTTCGGTAAAGTCACGTAGAAGGGAAGTAATAAAATAATAAAAATAAAAAAATAAAACATAATAAATAAAACATAATAAAACACTTCCCTTCTACGTGACTTTACCGAAAGAACCAAGAAGATGAATCCCTGCAGTCACGAAAGCTTTAAATCGAAATTTAACTGAGTGGACTTGCCGATGACCGCTACTGGCGGTGTTAAGAACGGCCTCTTTGGAGGAGGAGGCTCGTGAAGGACGCTGCTGCTACTGCGCAGTCGGGAGGCAGTCGCCCTCCAAGCAACAACGGCGGGCGGAGGAGCGATGCTCGCAACAACGAGCGGAGCGCCGGGCGGATAATATGCCGCAAGTTGGCACCGTGAGGGGGCTCAGCTTGTACGTCTGACAAGGCATCTCAGTCAGTCGACCCCTGGCACCTGCGTCTGTCCCGTGGCCTCCTGCCAGAGGGCGTTCGACGCTTCATGTGGCCTTAACGTGCACGTAGCCTGGCACAAGCGCCTTGGTAACGTCACCGCCACTTCGGGGCGAATGGCGGATGTTGTGGTTGTGGTTGAGGGTGGGATGGCGTAGTGCGTGTGCGGAGCGGTGGCGCAGCGGTTAGCGCGCTGTGCTAACTGCATGCGACCCGAATTCGATTCCCGCTCACGGCCACCACCGCCAGTGACGATCATCTAAACCGGCCCTGGGCCTCTCCTAGGTCGACTCAACCTCAAACGAGCACCTGCTGCGGTGCGTAGTAAACATCTCGACTGGGGAGACAAAGGCGGCCGGGCGTGATGCTAGCCAAACATCCTCCTCGTGTGCCGTACCTGTCAGCCGTCATAGGTGCCGCTACTCGCTAACAGCACTTGCCCCAACAGTCTGTGAAGGCTACACGAGGGGGAGAGATCTTTGTCTCTGGCGTCGTGCGTGAATTAAGCTTCTGATCTTGGCCCGTCAGAATCAACCCCCCCACCCTCGCCCCCTGCCCCCCCCCATCACCGCCCCCCCCCCCCCCATTCGACGAATCTCGTGCGCAAGGTCACGGCAAGGCAGAGTGCGTCCATCTCTCTAAGTAACGGCGGTGGAGGAGGATTTGTTCCGCGTATTTATTTGTTTTTCTGTGGCGCGGCGGTGAGGACAGAGCACCGAAGAGCCGGCCATGGATTATAGTATCAGCGAGCGAGTGGTGTGCAATATATATCTATATATATTTTTGTATAATATGTTGCATTGACGTTGTGCCCCTAACGTACCAAAATAATGTAGATTTGTATTTGTAAATTTTTTACCTAGGGGACCCCCTCCCCATCCCAGTGGCAGCTGTCCCTACGCAACATTCAAGTTGCACGCGAGTTATATAGGGCCCGCGTACGGCCACTCTTACCCCTAGTGACCACTCTTACCGCAAGTGACCAGTCCTACCGCCAGCGTACGGCCACTCTTGACATCGACTGCCCTGCACAGCCGTAGCAGAGAGAAGTGCAGAGGCTGGGGGAGGAAATGTTTGGTTGCCGATGTCGGCCATTGTGAAATCCAAGATGGCCACCGTTGTAGGGTTACATCGCCTGATGCGTGTTAAAATGATCATTCTTCATTGACTCTCCATCTGTTGTTATTTTTCTTCGTCTTTTAATCAAGCGTAATCTTGCACCGGGGATGGTGTACAACATCTGTAATCACTGTTGGAGCCAGTGGGGGTGGGTGGCACGTGCCCCCCCCCCCCCCCATCGGATCATTGGGTTTTATTAGTAATAAATCGGCATTTTGCGACCCCCACTGCCACTGTGTAGCATATTATTACGTGCCAGGGACTCTATGAGATGATAGGACAATAGTCTGAGTCCATAATTGGCAATAAGTAACGGCAAAGCAGTTATAAGTGACTCACATAATTGTGCGCAGTTGCGTATCCAGTACACGACTTCCCTGAAGGCATTCACCTTCAGCGAGCGCGATGCCGATCACACAACGCGGTTCGATTTCGACCCTCGATCGATGGCCGCGCCATCGCCGCACACGCGTCGAATAAAAATCAAGGGACAAGTCCTTACTCACTAACAACTCCTTACTTACTAACAACTCATCTATCATGTTTCATTGCTGGAGGGGTTGCCCCCCCCCTACTTGATAATTCTGGCTCCCCCATTGTCTGTGATGGACTTTGCCAACAGCCGATCCGTTATCTGAACCGGTCCTGGGCCTCCGCTATGTCGACTCAGCTTCAAATGAATTGTTTTGCGCGGTTGTGTTTTAGACATCGTCACTGGGAAGACAAAGGCGGCCGGGCGTGGTTGCTGGCCATCATGTGCCGTGCCTTAATAGGTGCTCGCTAACAGCTCTTGCCCCAACAGCCTGCATCGGCTATACGGGGGCTCTTTGTATTGTGTGTGTGTGTGCGCACATTCATTTCCACTCAACCTAAATCTTCCGAGTTCCAGATTCTCGCGGCTCTGCCCTCTGAGTGACCCCGATCGTATTAGCTCGCAGCAGCAGCAGCAGCATAATAATCAGCATCAGCAACAGTAGCATCGGCAGCATAAACAGCAACCTCATTACCACCAGCATCGGTATTCGCAGCAGTATTAGAAGCAGTAGCAACAGGAGCATTAGCAGCAGATTGTGCAACAGTGTAATTAGAATTAGCAGCAGCAGCAGCAGCAGCAGAATCAGCAGTAGCAGCAGCAGCATCATAAGCAGCAGTATCAGCAGTATTATTACCAGCAGCATCAGCTTCTTCGGCAGTCGCAGACGGAGCGTTAGCAGGAGCATTAGCATCAGCAGCGTGAGCAGCAGCAACATTAGCATCAGCAACATTAGCATCAGCAGCATTAGCATCAGACACAGTAGCATCAGCAGTATTAGCATCAGACACATGATCATCAGCCACAATAGCATCAGCAGTGTTAGCGGCAGCACCACCAGCAGCTGCTGTATCAGCAACAGTAGCAGCAGTAAGTGGTTTAGTGGTATGGATAAGATAAGAGTCACAATTATGGTTATTGGTACAGTTCTAGGGTCAGGGAGTAGCTTATATACCGACTGGACATCTGTGAAGAATATATTCATAGCTAATCCAGTATAAATAAAGATTCTGATTCTAACAGACATGGTTAGGACTCGGTGTTAGAGGTATATTTAGGATAGTATGTGTGCTTGATACAGAGTTATCGTTCGGCATAGGGCTAGGAATATTGTTAATTTTGGCATTAGGAATGACATCGTGTGGATGCGTGCGTATGGGGAGCGGCAGTGTAGCGGTTAGCGCTACGCTGCCCCTACGAACCCGGCGACCCGAGTTCGATTCCCGCTCACGGCCAACGTCGATGGTGAATATCTGAACCGGTCCTGGGCCTCGCCTATGTCGACTCAGCCTTAAAAAAATACGAGTTGCTGGTAAAACAGCAGCACTGGGGAGACAAAGGCGGCAGCGCGGGGTGTTGACCACACCTCCACCCCCCTCTCGCGTGCCATGCCGGTCTTCATGAGTGCTCCAGAACAGCACTTGCCCCGCCAGTTTGTTAAAGGCTACACGGGGGGCCTTTGTCTTTGTTGGGTATTTGTGTGTGTACACAAAAGCAACGTAGCCCCGAATGTGCCCAGTCTCGTCAGGTCTCAAAGGCTAAGCAGGGCCGAGCCTGGTTAGAGCCACCGTGGGTGCCGCGGTGGCTATGAGATGTTAACTCCATCGCCTGGTGTGCAGGAGGTCGAGGGTTCGATCCCGACCCTGACGCCTGCTGCTGTGTATTTGGAGTTTGCGGTGTCTCTCTCTCATCATCATCATCACGGTGTCTCTCTCTCCCCGTGGTCGCGTGGATTTTTCTTCCGGGGCCTCTGGATTTCCCCTCCACATTTAGAATGAACATCACGCGTTTAGAGGACTTGGCTGCAATGAATTTCCACGTCATGAGCCACTTCGTTGAGCTATCATTTGAGGTCAAGTCGCTGCTGAAAAAAGAGCGAAATAGCTCGGTGAGGATTGGCCTGGTAAATTTTAAATAGTGGTTTAAATAGTTTAGAGAGAGAGAGAGAGAAATTGAGAGAGAGGGATTGAGAGAGGGATTGGGAGAGAGAGGGATTGGGAGAGAGGGATTGAGAGAGAGAGAGAGAGATTGGGAGAGAGAGGGGATTGAGAGAAAGGGTGATTGAGAGAGAGGGATTGGGAGAGAGAGAGATTGGGAGAGAGAAGGATTGAGAGAGAGGGATTGGGAGAGAGAGGGGATTGAGAGAAAGGGTGATCGAGAGAGAGGGATTGAGAGAGAAATAAATTGAGAGAGAGGGATTGAGAGAGAGGGATTGGGAGAGAGAGAGATTGGGAGAGAGAGGGATTGAGAGAGAGTGATTGGGAGAGAGAGAGATTGGGAGAGAGAGGGATTGAGAGAGAGGGATTGGGAGAGAGAGAGATTGGGAGAGAGGGATTGAGAGAGAGGGATTGGGAGAGAGAGAGATTGGGAGAGAGAGGGATTGAGAGAGAGTGATTGGGAGAGAGAGATTGGGAGAGAGAGGGATTGAGAGAGAGGGATTGGGAGAGAGAGAGATTGGGAGAGAGAGGGATTGAGAGAGAGAGGGATTGAGAGAGAGGGATTGGGAGAGAGAGAGATTGGGAGAGAGGGATTGAGAGAGAGTGATTGGGAGAGAGAGATTGGGAGAGAGAGGGATTGAGAGAGAGGGATTGGGAGAGAGAGAGATTGGGAGAGAGAGGGATTGAGAGAGAGGGATTGGGAGAGAGAGAGATTGGGAGAGAGGGATTGAGAGAGAGTGATTGGGAGAGAGAGATTGGGAGAGAGAGGGATTGAGAGAGAGGGATTGGGAGAGAGAGAGATTGGGAGAGAGAGGGATTGAGAGAGAGGGATTGGGAGAGAGAGAGATTGGGAGAGAGGGATTGAGAGAGAGTGATTGGGAGAGAGAGATTGGGAGAGAGAGGGATTGAGAGAGAGGGATTGGGAGAGAGAGATTGGGAGAGAGAGGGATTGAGAGAGAGGGATTGGGAGAGAGAGAGAGATTGGGAGAGAGAGGGATTGAGAGAGAGGGATTGGGAGAGAGAGGGGATTGAGAGAAAGGGGGATTGAGAGAGAGAGAGATTGGGAGAGAGAGGGATTGGGAGAGAGAGGGGATTGAGAGAAAGGGTGATTGAGCGAGAGGGATTGGGAGAGAGAGGGATTGGGAGAGAGGGATTGAGAGAGAGGGATTGGGAGAGAGAGGGGATTGGGAGGCAACTCTACTCCAGGCCGACGTACAACCGCATCGGCGACCTCAGCTGGAGCATCGCCCACGGCACCGTCACCACCAACGCCTCCCTGGCGCGCTTCACCGACACGCCCCCGGAGTGCCGGTTCTGCGGTAAACTGGAGACTGTGGCACACCAATACGTGGAGTGCAAGAGCCTGGACTCGCTGTTCAAGGTCCTGAGAAACATCCTCCTAAAGTTCAGCCTCCACTTCTCCCCGACGCTCCTCATCTTTGGATACCGAAAGGGCGACGGATCCCAACATCTTCAGGGGCTGGTCAACGTGCTCGTCGGCTACGCCAAGCTCGCCATTTACAGGGCGAGGAAGGTGGCCCTGGAGGGGAAACGTCCGGCCAACAGCCTGGGCATCTTCCGCGCTCTGGTCGGAGCCAGGGTGTGGCTGGAGTTCCGCCATGCGCGGTTGACCCACGCCGTGCCGGCCTTCATGGAGCAGTGGGCAATGGAGGAGGCCGTGTGCTCCGTGGCAGATGACGGAGAGCTCTGCATGCTGTTATGAACTACCCGTCGGAGGCCGTCGGACTGCGAGGGGGGTGCCGTACATAACGAGAGAGTGAGCGAGAGAATGAGCGACAGAACGAGCGAGAGAGAGAGCGAGTGAGAGAGAGAGCGAGAGAGCGAGCGAGAGTGAGCGAAAGAGCGAGCGAGGGCTACATAAAGCCCAGTTTAAAAAAAAAAAAAAAAAAAAAAAAAAAAAAAAATTACGAAATGATGACCGAAACAAAGTGCCGAATACACCGAGCATCTTCTTGTTTCCACTGATCGTAAAAAAAAAAAAAAAAAAAAAAGAGAGAAAGGGTGATTGAGAGAGAGGGATTGAGAGATAAATAAATTGAGAGAGAGGGATTGAGAGATAAATAAATTGAGAGAGAGGGATTGGGAGAGAGAGGAGTTTTGGGAGAGAGGGTGATTGAGAGAGAGGGATTGGGAGAAAGATAAAATGAGAGAGAGGGGATTGAGAGAGAGAGTGGGCGGTGCCGTCACGCACCAACCTCACCGCTAAGCTGCTGCAATAGGCGGATCTTCGTGGTTGGTTTTCTGTGTTTTTTTCTTCTTCGCTCTCTCCACGGCTCTCTCCATTATTAACACGTCCGGCTCCCAGCCCGCGTGTCGGGGAATCGGCCTCGTCAGGCATTAGAGACTCAGCGGCCGCTGATGAGCGTGTGCAAGTCCGAGCCCGCGTGTTATCTTAAATGGGGCTTTACTCCAAACTCCAGTTCCACGCGACCACGCTTCCCACCACCACCACCCCCACCACCACCACGCCAACCACCACGCCAACCACCACCCCCACCACCCCCACCACCACCCCCACCACCCCCTCCACCACCACGCCAACCACCACCCCCAACACCACCACCACCCCCACCACCACGCCAACCACAACCCCCACCACCTCCACCACCACCCCCTCCACCACCACCACCACCCCCACCACCACCACGCCAACCACCACGCCAACCACCACCCCCACCACCCCCACCACCACCACCACCACCACCGCCACCCCCACCACCCCCTCCACCACCACGCCAACCACCACCACGCCAACCACCACCACCACCACCCCCCCCCCACCACCACCCCCCCCCACTACAACCCCCACCACCCCCACCACCACCACCCCCCCCCCACCACCACCCCCACCACCCCTACCACCACCCCCACCACCACCACCCCTACCACCACCCCCACCACCACCACCACGCTCCGTCTTTCCGCGTTTACCAAATTCGCTCCCCGCCCGCATTCAAATGAACTCGTCACACGCAGCACGCGCCCGATGATTGTTAAACGCGTCCCACGTGACGCACGTGCCAATCGGAGGTGTGGCCAGGGAGGGGAGGAGAGAACAGACTAAACATGAAGAGTTCTCAAGAAATTCGTTTGCAGTGTATATTTTAAAAGATTGAAAAACTAATTTTCACCCAGTCTCCTCTGCATCATGGTGGTCGTGGTGGTGGTCGTGATGGTCGTGGCGGTCGTGGTGATGGTCGTGGTGGTGATGGTCGTGGTAGTGTTCGTGATGGTGGTCGTGGTGGTGGCGGTCGTGGTGGTGGCGGTCGTGGTGGCGGTCGTGGTGGTGGTGGTCGTGATGGTGGCCATGCTATTGGTCGTGGCGTTTGTTGTGGTGGTCGTGGTCGTGGCGTTCGTTGTGGTGGTCGTGGTGGTGGTGGCGGCTATGACCGTGACCTCTGTTGTGAAACGCACTTCCCGTGGGTGGGCGTTGAGTGCCGCGGTGCCACAATGCCGTGGCTCGCCACGAGAAAGCGCCTCCTCCTCTCCTCCTCCTCCTTCTGCTTTCATTTGACTCACGGAGACGCAGAGCACCGACCACAGTGTCACCACCTTCAGGTGGTCAAGCCAGCAGTCAGCCGGCGTCAGGGGTAGGCGGAGGGCATCGTCATCGCCACGATGTCTCCCTTCGCGTTTGTGGTTCGGGACCGTTGCCTCGCTACACGTCGCTACGGTCTCTCTTCTGCATGACCACAGCAGCAGCAGCAGCAGCACAACCGCCGGAGGAGTTTTAACTTTCCATTTAGGCATCGGGTTTGTGCGGTGGATCGCGGTTTCGGAGTGGACCGTGAGCAGCTTTCGTGGGGTGATCACCCCCCCCCTCTCCGCGGGGGATCTTCTGCGGTGGTTTTTTCTACGGTTTGTGAGCTCTTTTGAACTCCAATTCAACGGTACAGCGATGTGGACTCCACCTAGCAGTACGGGATAGAGTGTTGCTCCCTCGCATGCACGCTTGGGTCTTGGCCAGGCGTTTCGGTTAATCGTCATTATTCTCGATACATAGGGAGGGGGGATAACACGAAAATGCTATCTCACTGCGCTTCGCATGTGCAAGGGAAACTCCAACCCGCCCTCTAGCGGCAAAAAAAAAATAATGAATGAAAGTTCATGAATACAGTAGTACCTCGGTATACGTCGTTAATTCGTTCCAGAAGGTAGGACTTATACCGAAAATGACGTATACCAAACGAATGTTTCCCATAAGAAATAAAGGGAAAGGAAATAATCCGTTCCAGAGTATAAGAAGTGATATTTTTTATATGGCATATTATACATTAATGGGGTTGTATTAAAAAATGTAGACGCTACTTATTACTAAAATGCATACATAAATTAAAATGAATGCATGAATAAATTGAAATAAATTTAAATACAAATATAATTTAACATCACTTTACCTTGCTGAGAGGAGTTGATAGCCTAGGAGGATGGTGGTGAACGGGGTCTACGCGGGTACACGGTGACTCATCCCGACCAACACAAGTTCTAGCAAGCGCGTCGTATCCCAAGCAAGACGTCGTATTCCAAGACGTTGTTTTCTCGTCAAAAACACGACGTATACCAAATTCGACGTATTCCAAAGCGGTCGTATACCGAGGTATGACTGTAATAGGTGCTCGCTAACAGCGTTTGCCCCCAATGGAATCAAAAGGCTCCACGTGGACTCTTTGTGTATAAGAGTGGGCGCATTAAAATGCCTCTTATCGGAATGCCTTCATAAGTTACAAAGCGCTGCGATGCTTTCATATGTTAATGCGTGAATACAAAAGCCGTGCGTACGTACGAGTGTTTGAAAATCTATTTGCATGTGCGTGTGTGTGTGTGAGAGGGTATGTGTACCTGTCTGTATAGGTGTGCAAATGTGTATGCATGCATGTGGCTGTGTGTACGTTCAGTGCAGGCCTTCATAGGTGCTCGCTAACAGCACTTGCCCCCGACAGTCTGTTAAGGCTACACGGGGGATATTTGTCTGTCTTGTTCGGTACGGTATATGTACTCGTTGTTTTTTTCGGTAAAGTCACGTATGTAGAAATAAAATAAAATTTTACTAAATAAAATTAAAATTAATCACGACGTTTCGAACGCAACACAAGTGATCATCATCAGGTGGAAATGGGGCAAAACACACAGCAAGGGAACACACACGGGGACACCAAGCACACAGCCCACACAGAGAACGGTAAACTGCACGGAGGCAAACAACAACAACAACAACAAGAAGATGGGAGACGAGAACTCAACAAACCTTAGAAACATCACGTGATGCAAAACCAGTGGGCCAACAACACAGTCAGACACTAACCTGGTTGACCACGTATTTGATTGTATTTCTACATACGTGACTTTACCGAAAAAAACAATGAGTACAGTAATTTCTGTAGTCACGAAAGCTTCGATACTATGTTACGGTATATGTACTTCACGGTGTGTGTATTGATACGCGTACTATATGTGTATGTCAGTCAACAGTGGGGAGCGGTGGTGTAGCGGTTAGATCGCTGTGCTGCGAACCTGGCCACTGGGGTTCGATTCCCGCTCATGGCCGAAAACCAGTGGCAATTATTTGTATCTCGGAGGGAGTCCCAAGGGACTTGAACACTGGCTGCAATGTCGTCTCGGTTCTTTCGGTAGTCACAGAGAAGGAAAATAATAAAAATGAAACATAATAAGATAATTTCAGACTCTGCCTTCTCGACAGACCTGTTCTCCACCTGAAGACGGCTGCTTGCGTTGTGGCCGAAACGTCGTGAGAATTATTTTATTATGTTTTATTTTTATTATTTTATTATTTTCCTTCTACGTGACTTTACCGAAAGAACAAAGAAGATGAATCCCTGCAGTCACGAAAGCTTTAAATCGAAATGGCTGCAATGTGTTTAGACATCGCTGCTGGGGATACAAATGCGGCCGGTCGTGGTGCTTGTTACATCACACTCTGGTGTGCCGTCATGGGCCTTTGGAGGTGCTCGCAAAGCGGTGTGTGTGTGTAAGCAGACTTCAACACCCGAGCACATATTTACTTTCACATATACGTAAAGATTCCCCCGTATCGCCTTTGACAGATTGTTGTTGGGGGGGGGGAGAGCAGTGTGCTGTTAGCGAGCACCTATTAAGGTGGCCAGCATCACGTCCAGCACTTGCTCCGAAAGTCTGCGAAGGCTATACGGGGGATCTTTGTCTTATTGCCTGTGTCTGCCCTTGCACAATCTTTGCACTTCTGCTGAGATCTCGAGAGAGCGAGCGGGGATTTGCCAAGGGCGGTTGCAATCTCGCCATCCATACAAAAACAAAGATCCCCCGTGTAGCCTTAACGGATTTTAAGGGCAAGCGATGTTAGCGAGCAGCTACGAAGGCGGGGGTGGGTGGCCAGCACCACGTCCTGCCGGTCGGCTTTGTCTCCATCCTGGCGATGTTTTACTCACCACACCAGATACTCGTTTGAGGCTGAGCCGACCTAGGGGAAGCCCAGCACCGGTTCAGATATTCGTCCCTGGTGTTGGTGGCCATGAGCGGCAATCGAACTCGGGTGGCCGGATTCAGTAGCGCGGTGCGATCCCCTCATACAGCTACAAAGACAAAGACCCCCCCCCCCCATGTAGCCTTGACGTATTTTCGGGGCAAGTGCTGTTAGCGAGCACCTCCTGAAGGCACGGCACAGCACGGCACTCGATACGGGTGGCTGTCCAGCACCGCGCCCGGCCGCGACATTTACCCACCGAGCCAGGTTCGTGCTTGTTTGGGGCTGAGCCGACCTAGGGGAGGCCCAGGACCCGGCGCAAAAATTCACCTGCCCGGGGTTCATCACCCCGTCTGCGCCACTGCTCCACCCGCCTGACAATACAGCACCAACGCAACTGCCTTGAGCGTCTCCCAAGGGCCTCGTCATTCTCAGCGACCTCATCGGTATTCAAATGGGCGCGCATTTCCCGAGGAATATTCTTAATAATGGTAAATATGCGTGCATACGCGTACACACACGCGCGCGCACTGACGACATCGCTATATATATGCACAGATGGTAGATGGTTGCGTGTTGGTGGGGAGCGGTGGTGCTGCGGTGTAACGCACTGCGCTGCGAAGCCGGCCCACCCGAGTTCGATTCCCGCTCGCGGTCAACAACCAGGGAGGAATTTCTGAACAGGTCCCGGGCCTCGCCTAGGTGGACTCAGCCTCGGATGAGCACCTGCCGTGGTGTGTAAACATCGCCACTGGGGAGACAAAGGCGGCCGGGCGTGGTGCTGGCCCACGCATCCTTTCGTGTGCCGTTCCAGCCTTCATAGGTGCTCGCTAGCAGCACTTGCCCCAACAGTCTGCTGAAGGCTATACGGGGGATCTTTGTCTGTCAAGTTTGTAAGAAGACTTATGCACAAATGAACGTAGACTTTCACAGATGAGCAAGGGCTTCACCAGATCAGTGGGGTACGTGTGCTTTTAGCGAGCACCTATTAAGGCCTCGACGGCACACGAGGGGGGCTGCACAACGTCCAGACGGTTTGCAGACACCGCACCAGCTACTCATTTGAGGCTGAGCCGACCTAGGGGAGGCCCAAAACCGGTTTTCAATTTTCGCCACTGTCATTGGTCGTGAGCTCGAACGAAATCGTCTGGTAATTCAAGTTTTTAAGTCGGCGGTCAATACACCCAGATAACAATACCAATCTTATCGGTATTGTGCACGCAGCCTTACCAATATTACATTTTTGTATCTGGTTTATATTTTTTTAATATATATAAATGTATATACAATCAACGCCATAGTCTAGTGGCGAACCCACCCCTCTTTCAACCGCGGGGCACGCTGAATGATTAGTTTCTGGATCACGGGCAGAGTTAATGAGACCAGCAGACCATGGGCATGTGGCAATTAGCGAAGGTCGTATCATCTGGGGTGGTTGCCGTGGTGGTGACCGGGCGTGGCGCTGGCCACCCACCCACCCCCTCGTGTGCCGTGGCGGCCTTCACAGGTGCTACTCGCTCACGGCACTTGCCCCAACAGTCTGTTGCAGGCTACATCGTGTGTGAGGGGACTATGTGATTGGCTAGTTGTTTATGGCCAGAGTGAGGGGACGTATGTCATTGGTGAGCTGATGAATGTTGTGGTGAGGAGAACGCGTGTGATTGGCCAACGCTCCTAGTCCCGTTTCCACTTCGCCGATCTCCCCATAGCGCTCCCCTCTGGGCTGATAACGCGAATTTTATTGCCTTTTTCGGAAGAAGAAAAAGACCCATCGGACACCCGCGTCCACCTCCCCAATAACAGCAGGGCTCTACTTACTTGGCAATCATAACGTGGCCACCAGGACTAGCGACTGGCTGCAGTGTGCGTGTTGGTGCGTTGGTGCGTCTGTCTTTGTGTGTGCTCCAGTCCGAGTCTGCCTTAATAAATTAGTAAACTGGTGCGCTGTCTAATAAACGTCGGCAGTGGGGAGACAAAGGCGGCCGGGCGGACATGGTTGCTGGCCACCCACCCCCAAAATTAATAAAAATAAAATAAAACATGAATTTCGATGTTTTACCTACTTGACTTTACCGAAAAAACCTAAGAATATGAATCCTTGCAGTCACGAAAGCTTCAAATCTAGAATTAATACCCACCCCCCGTGTGCCGTGACGGCCTTCATAGGTGTTCGCTAACAGCACTTGCCCTGGCAGTTTGTTACAGGCTACATGGGGGATCTTTGTCTTTGCGTTATTTGTTTATACATGGGCATGTTAGTGTTTATGTATTCGTGTGTGTGCGTGCGTTGCTTATACAAACCCTTTCCAGAGCAAACCCAAAACATTAATTATAGTTAACAAAATATTGACATACTTCATGTGAATCAACAGATAATGCAGGCGTGGCGAATATGCAGGACAATGATGTTCTTGTCCTCCACTGCTGTGTCAATCCACGGGCTGGATGGAACCTCTGGGCGGGGATTTGGTAAAACGCGGTCCACTTTTCACCGAGGAAAATCCAACCTAGCATTAAAAACTCTAGATTTGAAGCTTTCGTGACTGCAAGGATTCATACTCTTAGGTTTTTTCCGTAAAGTCACGTAGGTAAAAAAGAATAATAAAATAATAACAAATGAAAATAACTCAATTAAATCACGATGTTTCGGAGGCAACACAAGTCTCCGTCTTCAGGTGGGACCGTCACAGCCAAATTTACTGTATCCACGTGACTTTATCGAAAAAAATCTAAGAGTACTAGCATTAAAACTAACAACAACATATTTAAGAATCACAGTAAGGAGAGAAACAACGGATATGCTATTTTGAAAAAAACTAAATTGTGTTCACATTAAACCTCGTCAGTAGTCCTCAAACACTCAGCACACCCATCAATGAGGATGTGTGTTGAGTTCGTGGCTTTAAAGGGAAAAATAAAAGTCCACATATCTGGCAAAGGCCCTCTTCAGCACTCTATGGGTTTCTAGGCACATCTATGGGTCTCGCACAGTCTATGGGACTGTAGGCGAGAATATGGGTCGCTCTATGTGTTGTGAAGCTGGGCCGTTGCCCGAAACGTCGCCTGTTATATATTTTTATTTTCAATGCCATAGTGCTGTTGACGAACGTGTTGAGTTATTTGTTTTGTTAATTTGTGCTTGTGCACCACTGCCAACACAACAGCAGCAGCAGAAGCATGATTGTGTTTAAATCTATATTTGTCTATGGGTCTCTCAAAAGCTATGGATCTTTAGGCGAGTTTATGGGTCTCTATGCGAATCTATGGATCTCTAGCCGAGTTTATGGGTCTCCAGGCGTGTCTATGGATCTCTCAAAGTGTTTGCATCTCTAGACGAGTGTATGGGTCTCTAGGCGAATCTGTGGGTCTCTCAAGGTGTATGGATCTCAAGGCAAATCTATGGATCTCTAGGCGAGTTCATGGATCTCTAGACGAGTGTATGGGTCTCCAGTCGAATCTGTGGGTCTCTCAAGGTGTATGGATCTCTAGGCGAGTTCATGGGTCTCCAGGCGAATCTGTGGGTCTCTCAAAGTGTGTGGATATTTAGGCAAGTTTATGGGTCTCTAGGCAAATTTGTGGGTCTCTCAAGGTGTATGGATCTCTAGGCGAGTTTATCATCTCCAGGCGAATCTGTGGGTCTCTCAAATTGTGTGGTTCTCTAGGCGAGTTTATGGGTCTCCAGGCGAATCTGTGGGTCTCTCAAAGTGTGTGGATCTCTAGACGAGGTTATGGGTCTCTAGGCGAATCTGTGGGTCTCTCAAAGTCTATGGATCTCTAGACGAGTTTATGGGTTTCCAGGCAAATTTGTGGGTCTCTCAAAGTGTGTGGATCTCTAGGCGAGTTTATGGGTCTCTAGGCGAATCTGTGGGTCTCTCAAATTGTGTGGATCTCTAGACGAGTTTATGGGTCTCTAGGCGAATCTGTGGGTCTCTCAAGGTGTATGGATCTCAAGGCGAATCTATGGATCTCTAGACGAGTTTATGGGTCTCCAGCGAATCTATGGATCTCTCAAATTGTATGGATCTCTAGACGAGTCACAGGCTGCCGAGCCGAGACTGCCACACGAGTCGCCAGCGCTGCAAGGACGCGGTTGAATCAACACGCCGAGGGCAGCCACAAAACCCCACATGGGGAATAAAAACTCGGCGGTCGGCGGTGGCTCGGAGTCCGTGACCCCCGCGAGCCGCAAAGATCACTCATGGAGGAGCACGTGACAGGTGGGTTTTAACAAGAAACTTCCGTCGGGGAAACGGACAGACGGAGGAGGAGGAGGAGTTGTCGGGGGTGGAAAAATCTTCGAAATTCATCACCCCGATGGAGCTGTTCCTCTCGCTCGTGTTCCCCGATGGATCGCTTCTCGACATCGCTCAATAACTTGATAACCGCTGTTAAATCTCATCTCGGGCCGGATTATGAACGTGCCCCGAGTTGAAGACGGGTTCGTGGAATTGCGAAATTGCGGAGGCCGTCTTGTGCGTGGGTCTGTGTGTGTGTGTGGTCTGTATGTGTGTGTGTTGTCTGTGTATTGTCTGTGTGTGTGTGGTATGTGTGTGTGTTGTCTGTGCGTGATCTGTGTGTGTGTGGTATGTGTGTGTGTGGTATGTGTGTGTGTTGTCTGTGTGTGATCTGTGTGTGTGTGGTATGTGTGAGTGTGGTATGTGCGTGTGTTGTCTGTATGTGATCTGTGTGTGTGTAGTATGTGTGTGTTGTCTCTGTGTGTGTGTGTGGTCTTTGTGTGTGTGTGGTATCTGTATGTGTGTAGTATGTGTGTGTGTGATCTGTGTGTGTGTGGTCTGTTTGTATGTGGTATCTGTGCATTGTGTGTCTTTGTCTCTATGTGTGTGGTATCTCTCTGTGTGTGTTGTATGTGCGTTTGTCGTATCTGTGTATGTGTGTGTGGTATCTCTGTGTTTGTGTGATATCTAATGGACACGTTCCGCGTTGTGCAACACAGTGTTCTCGAATGGAATAACCGCGGTATAGCGAAAAACGCGTTATAGTGGGAACACCACGCGTTAAGCCAGGATTTGCCTACATCAGGTGCCATGAATAGCAGCAGCAGCAGCAGCGTCACACAGCCTGTAATCCATCACTGTGGGGGCAGCAGGGAGCGTTGGGGGATAGAGCGTTGCCCCCTTGCACGAGGGGTGAGGTTTCTCCAGGTGCTTCGGTTTCTTCCCGACTTGAATAATAAACGCAGCTCATGAATTGGGCTGATAGCATCTTTAATAAAATATGTATATATATATTATGGCAGGACCATCTGTAATGATTTATTCAGGATATCCTGGATTGTATAAATACATTAGCAGATTGTATAATGACAGTAACATATTGTATAATGACAACAGCAGCAGATTGTATAATGACTACAGTAGCAGCAGATTGTATAATGACAGCAGCAGATTGTATAATGACTACAGCAGATTGTATAATGACAGCAGCAGATTGTATAATGACTACAGCAGATTGTATAATGACAGCAGCAGATTGTATAATGACTACAGCAGCAGATTGTATAATGACAACACAGATTGTATAATGACAGCAGCAGATTGTATAATGACTACAGCAGATTGTATAATGATAGCAGCAGATTGTATAATGACTACAGCAGCAGATTGTATAATGACAACACAGATTTATAATGACAGCAGCAGATTGTATAATGACTACAGCAGATTGTACAATGACAACAGCAGCAGATTGTATAATGACAACACAGATTGTATAATGACTACAGATTGTATAATGACAGCAGCAGATTGTATAATGACTGCAGCAGATTGTATAATGACAACACAGATTGTATAATGACAGCAGCAGATTGTATAATGACTACAGCAGATTGTATAATGACAGCAGCAGATTGTATAATGACTACAGCAGCAGATTGTATAATGACAACACAGATTGTATAATGACAGCAGCAGATTGTATAATGACTACAGCAGATTGTATAATGACAACACAGATTGTACAATGACAACAGCAGCAGATTGTATAATGACTACAGCAGATTGTATAATGACAGCAGCAGATTGTATAATGACTACAGCAGCAGATTGTATAATGACAACACAGATTGTATAATGACAGCAGCAGATTGTATAATGACTACAGCAGATTGTATAATGACAGCAGCAGATTGTATAATGACTACAGCAGCAGTTTGTATAATGACAACACAGATTGTATAATGACAGCAGCAGATTGTATAATGACTACAGCAGATTGTACAATGACAACAGCAGCAGATTGTATAATGACAAGACAGATTGTATAATGACTACAGATTGTATAATGACAGCAGCAGATTGTATAATGACTGCAGCAGATTGTATAATGACAACAGCAGCAGATTGTATAATGACAGCACAGATTGTATAATGACTACAGATTGTATAATAACAGCAGCAGATTGTATAATGACAACACAGATTGTATAATGACTACAGATTGTATAATAACAGCAGCAGATTGTATAATGACTACAGATTGTATAATGACAGCAGCAGATTGTATAATGTCTACAGCAGATTGTATAATGACAGCAGCAGATTGTATAATGACAACAGCAGCAGATTGTATAATGACGACAGCAGATTGTATAATGACTACAGTAGCAGCAGATTGTATAATGACTACAGCAGCAGATTGTATAATGACTACAGCAGATTGTATAATAACAACAGATTGTATAATGACAGCAGCAGATTGTATAATGACTACAGCAGATTGTATAATGACAGCAGCAGATTGCATAATGACAGCACAGATTGTATAATGACTACAGCAGCAGCAGATTGTATAATGGAGACAGCAGCAGCAGCAGATTGTATAATGACAGCAGCAGATTGTATAATGACTACAGCAGATTGTATAATGACAGCAGCAGATTGCATAATGACTACAGCAGATTGTATAATGACAGCAGCAGATTGTATAATGACTACAGCAGATTGTATAATGACAGCAGCAGATTGCATAATGACAGCAGCAGATTGTATAATGACTACAGCAGATTGTATAATGACAGCAGCAGATTGTATAATGACTACAGCAGATTGTATAATGACAGCAGCACAGATTGTATAATGACAGCAGCACAGATTGTATAATGACAACAGCACAGATTGTATAATGACTACAGCAGATTGTATAATGACAGCAGCAGATTGTATAATGACAACAGCAGATTGTATAATGACAGCAGCAGATTGTATAATGACTACAGCAGATTGTATAATGACAACAGCAGATTGTATAATGACAGCAGCAGATTGTATAATGACTACAGCAGATTGTATAATGACAACAGCAGATTGTATAATGACAGCAGCAGATTGTATAATGACTACAGCAGATTGTATAATGACAACAGCAGATTGTATAATGACAGCAGCAGATTGTATAATGACTACAGCAGATTGTATAATGACAACAGCAGATTGTATAATGACTACAGCAGATTGTATAATGACAACAGCAGATTGTATAATGACAGCAGCAGATTGTATAATGACTACAGCAGATTGTATAATGACTACAGCAGCAGATTGTATAATGACAACACAGATTGTATAATGACTACAGCAGATTGTATAATGACAACAGCAGATTGTATAATGACTACAGCAGATTGTATAATGACTACAGCAGCAGATTGTATAATGACAACACAGATTGTATAATGACTACAGCAGATTGTATAATGACTACAGCAGATTGTATAATGACAACAGCAGATTGTATAATGACTACAGCAGATTGTATAATGACAACAGCAGATTGTATAATGACTACAGCAGATTGTATAATGACAACAGCAGATTGTATAATGACTACAGCAGCAGATTGTATAATGACTACAGCAGATTGTATAATGACTACAGCAGATTGTATAATGACAACAGCAGATTGTATAATGACTACAGCAGATTGTATAATGACTACAGCAGATTGTATAATGACAACAGCAGATTGTATAATGACTACAGCAGATTGTATAATGACTACAGCAGATTGTATAATGACTACAGCACAGATTGTATAATGACTACAGCACAGATTGTATAATGACTACAGCAGATTGTATAATGACTACAGCAGATTGTATAATGACTACAGCAGATTGTATAATGACTACAGCAGATTGTATAATGACTTCAGCACAGATTGTATAATGACTACAGCAGATTGTATAATGACTACAGCAGATTGTATAATGACTACAGCAGATTGTATAATGACTACAGCACAGATTGTATAATGACTACAGCAGATTGTATAATGACTACAGCAGATTGTATAATGACTACAGCAGATTGTATAATGACTACAGCAGATTGTATAATGACTTCAGCACAGATTGTATAATGACTACAGCAGATTGTATAATGACTACAGCAGATTGTATAATGACTACAGCAGATTGTATAATGACTACAGCACAGATTGTATAATGACTACAGCAGATTGTATAATGACTACAGCAGATTGTATAATGACTACAGCAGATTGTATAATGACTACAGCAGCAGATTGTATAATGACAACACAGATTGTATAATGACTACAGCAGATTGTATAATGACTACAGCAGATTGTATAATGACTACAGCAGATTGTATAATGACTACAGCAGATTGTATAATGACTACAGCAGATTGTATAATGACTACAGCACAGATTGTATAATGACTACAGCAGATTGTATAATGACTACAGCAGATTGTATAATGACTACAGCAGATTGTATAATGACTACAGCAGATTGTATAATGACTACAGCAGATTGTATAATGACTACAGCACAGATTGTATAATGACTACAGCAGATTGTATAATGACTACAGCAGATTGCATAATGACAGCACAGATTGTATAATGACTACAGCAGCAGCAGATTGTATAATGGAGACAGCAGCAGCAGCAGATTGTATAATGACAGCAGCAGATTGTATAATGACTACAGCAGATTGTATAATGACAGCAGCAGATTGCATACTGACTACAGCAGATTGTATAATGACAACAGCAGATTGTATAATGACAGCAGCAGATTGTATAATGACTACAGCAGATTGCATAATGACAGCAGCACAGATTGTATAATGACAACAGCACAGATTGTATAATGACTACAGCAGATTGTATAATGACAGCAGCAGATTGTATAATGACAACAGCAGATTGTATAATGACAGCAGCAGATTGTATAATGACTACAGCAGATTGTATAATGACAACAGCAGATTGTATAATGACAGCAGCAGATTGTATAATGACAACAGCAGATTGTATAATGACAACAGCAGATTGTATAATGACAGCAGCAGATTGTATAATGACTACAGCAGATTGTATAATGACAACAGCAGATTGTATAATGACTACAGCAGATTGTATAATGACTACAGCACAGATTGTATAATGACTACAGCAGATTGTATAATGACTACAGCAGATTGTATAATGACTACAGCAGATTGTATAATGACTACAGCAGATTGTATAATGACTACAGCAGATTGTATAATGACTACAGCACAGATTGTATAATGACTACAGCACAGATTGTATAATGACTACAGCAGATTGTATAATGACTACAGCAGATTGTATAATGACTACAGCACAGATTGTATAATGACTACAGCACAGATTGTATAATGACTACAGCAGATTGTATAATGACTACAGCAGATTGTATAATGACTACAGCAGATTGTATAATGACTACAGCAGATTGTATAATGACTTCAGCACAGATTGTATAATGACTACAGCAGATTGTATAATGACAACAGCAGATTGTATAATGACTACAGCAGATTGTATAATGACTACAGCAGATTGTATAATGACTACAGCAGATTGTATAATGACTACAGCAGATTGTATAATGACTACAGCAGATTGTATAATGACTACAGCAGCAGATTGTATAATGACAACACAGATTGTATAATGACTACAGCAGATTGTATAATGACTACAGCAGATTGTATAATGACTACAGCAGATTGTATAATGACTACAGCAGATTGTATAATGACTACAGCACAGATTGTATAATGACTACAGCAGATTGTATAATGACTACAGCAGATTGTATAATGACTACAGCAGATTGTATAATGACTACAGCAGATTGTATAATGACTACAGCACAGATTGTATAATGACTACAGCAGATTGTATAATGACTACAGCACAGATTGTATAATGACTACAGCAGATTGTATAATGACTACAGCAGATTGTATAATGACTACAGCAGATTGTATAATGACTACAGCAGCAGATTGTATAATGACAACACAGATTGTATAATGACTACAGCAGATTGTATAATGACTACAGCAGATTGTATAATGACTACAGCAGATTGTATAATGACTACAGCACAGATTGTATAATGACTAAAGCAGATTGTATAATGACTACAGCAGATTGTATAATGACTACAGCAGATTGTATAATGACTACAGCAGATTGTATAATGACTACAGCAGCAGATTGTATAATGACAACACAGATTGTATAATGACTACAGCACAGATTGTATAATGACTACAGCAGATTGTATAATGACTACAGCAGCAGATTGTATAATGACAACACAGATTGTATAATGACTACAGCAGATTGTATAATGACTACAGCAGATTGTATAATGACTACAGCACAGATTGTATAATGACTACAGCAGATTGTATAATGACTACAGCAGATTGTATAATGACTACAGCAGATTGTATAATGACTACAGCAGATTGTATAATGACTACAGCACAGATTGTATAATGACTACAGCAGATTGTATAATGACTACAGCACAGATTGTATAATGACTACAGCAGATTGTATAATGACTACAGCAGATTGTATAATGACTACAGCAGATTCTATAATGACTACAGATTGTATAATGACTACAACAGATTGTATAATGACTACAGATTGTATAATGACTACAGCAGATTGTATAATGACTACAGCAGATTGTATAATGACTACAGATTGTATAATGACTACAACAGATTGTATAATGACTACAGATTGTATAATGACTACAACAGATTGTATAATGACTACAGATTGTATAATGACTACAGCAGATTGTATAATGACTACAGCAGATTGTATAATGACTACAGATTGTATAATGACTACAACAGATTGTATAATGACTACAGCAGCAGATTGTATAATATCTACTACAGCACAGATTGTATAATGACTACAGCAGATTGTATAATGACTACAGCAGATTGTATAATGACTACAGATTGTATAATGACAGCACAGATTGTATAATGACTACAGCAGCAGATTGTATAATGACTACAGCAGCAGATTGTATAATGACTACAGCTGCACAGATTGTATAATGACAGCACAGATTGTATAATGACTACAGCAGCAGCAGCAGATTGTATAATGGAGGCAGCAGCAGCAGCAGCAGCTCACCGCGAGGTTCATGAATCTGGCTTCAGAGTCACTCGATCTGCCCCGGGCTTTCTCTCTGCCCTACGGGGGGTTCTTGATTTTCCACCTTCGCTCCGTGAAATTCTTGCTGAGCTTCAGACGTTCCCCAAACCTTCATGGTTTGGCTTGCGGAGTCGTTAACGGTGCCCGTAACGATCGCCCTCGTTCCCATTTGGTCCAAATGTAATGCTCAATTTCACGGTATATTTTTTGCTTGTTGTGGTTGTTATTGTTTTAACGTGGCGCTGGTGATGGCTATGCTAATGCTGCTGCTGGCTGGCTTTAACCCAGTGCTGTGGAGGCAGCTAGGAGCAGCGAGGATTGGTGGATGACCGTAATCAGCTTCGTCGGGTGATTTGTCTCCTTCGCGATCCTGGCATATTCGCCCCCGATGCAGATGGCTGTGGTGATCACCAGCGAGATGGTGTGGGTTTGCTCTCCATCACACCGATGTGTACTGAAGTCGTCACATTATTTTCGCGGTTTTTGTTTACGTGACAAATATTACTTCATTGGCTGCGTCGGGTGGTGGTGGTGGGTCAACGACACATTTATAATAATAGGGGTTTTCCCCTTTTTGCTGGCGACAAAACTGAAACCTTTTGCAAGGGATCATGTTTACATTAACCACAATACTTGCAGTCAAAATGCGAACACCGTGTGAGACTAGGCTCTAAGGAAAGCTTACTCTTAGGTTTTTTCGGTAAAGTCGCGTAGGTAAAAAAAATACAATAATAATAAACAAAAATTAATTAATTAAATTTAATTGATTTAATTGATTTATTTTCATCAATTATTATTTCATTTTTTATTTTTTACTTACGTGACTTTACCGAAGAAACCTAAGAGTATGAATCCTTGCAGTCACAAAAGCTTCAAATCTAGAATCTAAGGAAAGCTGTCTCTGGTGTGAAACAATCAGTTTCAAGGACAATGCATAAATGATCAGAGTGTTGTTTTTTGTTTGCATTCTGACTGCAAGTATTGTGGTTAATGTAAACATGATTCCTTGCTAAAGGTTTCAGTTTTGTCGCCAGAATAAAAAGGGAAAAAACCCTATCATTATATTTTGGTACTGGCAAAGGAGGCCTCATGACACATTTCTATTTTCGGGATTTCACCCCCAAATAAAACCCCTTTATTCTGAGCGAAACTCCCTTGTGGGTGTTGCGTCCTGGCTGGACAAGAGAAGGCGGTACAGCAGCAAGGTGGACGAATCTCGACGGGGATATAGCGTTTCCCCGTCGCACGCACCACGGCGTGGGTTTTCCACGGGTGCCTCCGGTTTCCCCTCCCACGAGCGCGATGAATGAACGCGACTCTGCGTTAATTGGGGCTGAAACGCGTCTTCATAAAGAACAACCCACGAATGTGGCAGCTTCTCCCTCCTGGATAGGGATGCAAAAGCAAGACAACGATTTTTAGTTTCCAGTTGTTTGTTTGTTGTTGTTATTCAGATGTGAGTTATTGATGCTCCGTTTGCACGCGCGTAATTTCGGAGCCACACCGCGCTAAATGTTTTAAACCCGGGACGCCGTCGCGAATGAGGCCGCATCTTGCGATGAATTAACGGGGGCCGTGGCTCTCCCCATCTGCCGCTGGGATAAACCTTTCGCTGTAATCAGGCTCTTGATTGCCTGGAATAGCGGAGGGATGGGCCACGGGTTGGATGAGGGTGGGTGGGTGGGTGGGATGAGGGTGGGTGGGTGGGTGGGATGAGGGTGGGTGGGATGAGGGTGGGTGGGTGGGTGGGATGAGGGTGGGTGGGTGGGTGGGATGAGGGTGGGTGGGTGGGTGGGATGAGGGTGGGTGGGTGGGTGGGATGAGGGTGGGTGCGTTGGATGAGGGTGGGTGCGTTGGATGAGGGTGGGTGGGTGGGTGGGATGAGGGTGGGTGGGTGGGTGGGATGAGGGTGGGTGGGTGCGTTGGATGAGGGTGGGTGGGTGGGATGAGGGTGGGTGGGTGGGATGAGGGTGGGTGGGTGGGTGGGATGAGGGTGGGTGCGTTGGATGAGGGTGGGTGGGTGGGTGGGATGAGGGTGGGTGGGTGGGTGGGTGGGTGGGATGAGGGTGAGTGGGTGGGTGGGATGAGGGTGGGTGGGTGCGTTGGATGAGGGTGGGTGGGTGCGTTGGATGAGGGTGGGTGCGTTGGATGAGGGTGGGTGGGTGGGTGGGATGAGGGTGGGTGGGTGGGATGAGGGTGGGTGGGTGGGATGAGGGTGGGTGGGTGGGATGAGGGTGGGTGCGTGGGTGGGATGAGGGTGGGTGCGTGGGTGGGATGAGGGTGGGTGCGTGGGTGGGATGAGGGTGGGTGCGTGGGTGGGATGAGGGTGGGTGCGTGGGTGGGATGAGGGTGGGTGCGTTGGATGAGGGTGGGTGGGTGCGTTGGATGAGGGTGGGTGCGTTGGATGAGGGTGGGTGGGTGGGGTTATGTGGCCTAGGTCAATGGTGTTTTTTCTTCATCATACACCCACAGGCAACAACAGGTGATGGAAATACAAACAAAAACCGTGAAGAACACGCATTAATAGTACAGAAATTCGTTTAATTGCCACTGCTGAACGCCGATGTAAAACGTTGTCTTCCTCGCGTGCCTGTTACACACACACGTGCGTTATGGCGGGGGGAGCGGCTTAATTGTTTAGCTTATCGATTTTATTTTATACCTACGTGACTTTACCGAAAGAATCAAAGAGTACGGAATAAAACTACAACCAATATACGGGTTGCATTAAAAAAAAAGTGTTCACACTTACATGTGACTATCGTTTTTTTATTGGAAAAAGAACGGCTAATAACGCACTGTAACATGACACATGCATGTTAATAGCTTACACAAAGTCTCCTCTCGTTCGCCACCATTGTCAACGTGAATGAACGGTGCCTCGCGCCGCTGCTGGTAGCACGGCTGGATATTTCAGCATTTCGCGGAGTGGCCTTCGGGCAGAGGAGTTCATTCCCCCCAACGCAGTGGCACGTAGCTCGGGTTTAATGGAAATGAAAAAAAACCAGACCTCTATAACACCCCGCGCTCGATAACAAATATAATTTATCGTAATAACGTACGCGTTTATTTGAGACTCTTTTTACGGAGGCACCTGGGGCTGCATTGAGATTTTTTTTCTCTCCGTAATCTGAAGATGTTTTCGGACGATTCATGATGAGTCGCGTTTATTGTGACAATTCGGGAATGAAAGCGGAGAGACCGCGAGAAAAGCCACGCCTTGTGCGAGAGAGGGGACAACGCTCTATCCCGATTTCTGTTATGGGACGGGAATCGTCATAAATAGAAACGAGTTCGATTCCATGCCGCAGAACCACGCTCCAAATGTACCACATGTTGTATCCCATGCACGAGCTCACACACACACACCCCCATGCTGTAACCCACACACACACCCCCACGCTCTAACCCACACACACACACCCCACGCTCTAACCCACACACACCCCCATGCTGTAACCCACACACACACACCCCCACGCTCTAACCCACACACACACCCCCCATGCTCTCACACTCTCTCTTTCACACACACACACCCCATGCTCTCACAATCTCTCACACCCCCCCCATGCTCTCACAATCTCTCACACACCCCCCATGCTCTCACAATCTCTCTCTCACACACCCCCCATGCTCTCACAATCTCTCACACCCCCCCCATGCTCTCACAATCTCTCACACACCCCCCATGCTCTCACAATCTCTCTCTCACACACCCCCCATGCTCTCACAATCTCTCACACCCCCCCCCATGCTCTCACAATCTCTCACACACCCCCCATGCTCTCACAATCTCTCTCTCACACACCCCATGCTCTCACAATCTCTCACACACCCCCCATGCTCTCACAATCTCTCACACACACACCCCATGCTCTCACAATCTCACACACACACACCACCATGCTCTCACAATCTCTCTCTCACACACACACCCCATGCTGTCACAATCTCACACACACCACCCATACTCTCACAATCTCACACACACCCCATGCACTCACAATCTCTCTCACACACACACCCCATGCTCTCACAATCTCTAACTCACACACCCATTCTCTCACACTCTCACACACACACACCATGCACTCACAATCTCACTCACACACACCCCATGCTGGTAATCGACGTTTCCCATTGGTTGTTGCTGGCTGCGCGGCATCGCCTCCCGTTCGTTGGCTCCGTTCGGCTCCGCGTGCGAGTCGCCCCCCCTCCCCTCCCCCTCTCCGTGCATCACACGGGAACTCAATTCTGCCGTGCCACTGCATCTACCCCCCCCACCACCCACCGGAGTTGAAGTATTATTCATCGGCATTAAACTTTCAGGTTGTTGTCGAGAGAGGACTGCATGGGCAGCTCGACTAATTTCGAGTTGATGGCTCGGGACTTGATTTGCGGAGGCGGTGTTTGGCAAGAGACCTCTCCGTGACTTGTTTGTGAATACTGCTCCATGCTTGCCTCTTGCACCCCCATCGCAGGTCTCTGCTTCTGGGTTGTTGTTTCGTCTTCTCTTGTTTGTTTTACAACGTGGAGTGCCATCACGCGCGTGTGCTGCGTGGCAAGGGGTGAAGTAAATTTAAGGACGAAAAAAAAAAGAGTGGGGAGCGGTGGTGCAGCGGTTAGGGCACTCGGCTACGAACCCAGCTGCATTCGGCCTTTCGATCGTCCGCTCACGAACAAAAACACGGTGGCGAAAATCCCAAACGAGTCGCGTGCCCCCCGTGGGGCATCTGCCTCCCAGACTGCTATGAATTTTCACATTGTCAGCTATCATTAGTGGCCAGGTCGCTTTTGAAAAATAAGTGAATACCTCCCTAGGCTTTGCCTGGTTGGATGAGGATGGTTTAGTTTTATTTCGTATGTTTTTGGGTGATTTGTGTACCTTTCTTGCACCACTTTGCACGACTGTTGTATTTTTGTACTGTTTATTGGAACGTTCTTAACAGTCCCTCCTTGATGTCTGTGAAAAAGAAAATAGCCTCATAGCTCCTCGGATTCCTCCAGTATAAATACATATTCTGATTCTCTTCATTATAACCGACATGCATCAAGCAATGACACTCATATTGTGTGTTGTTGTTAATTGTTCAGGAGCATGGGACCAATTTTTTTTGCCAGCATCAAAGTATGAAAAATCAGAAGAGGTTTGACCATTTCTGGCAATAAATCAGGTGTTAAGATACTCTGTGGCTCTTCGGGAAAGTCACGTAGGTAGAAAAATAAAACCAAAAATAAAAGATTTTATTTGTTATATTTTTGGTCTACCAGAAAGGATTAAAGTTACGCTTATATTGTACTGGTAGGAACCTCCTGGTTACACCAGCCCACAGGGGATTATTGTGTCCGTCGTGCAGGGAGGGGCTGGGTGGGGAGGGGAGGATGGGGAGGGGCTGGGTGGGGAGGGTGGGGCTGGGTGTGGAGGGGACGGTGGGGAGGGGCTGGGTGGGGAGGGTGGGGAGGGGCTGGGTGGGGAGGGTGGGGAGGGGCTGGGTGGGGATGGTGGGGTTGGGTGGGGGGTGGGAGGGGTGGGGCTGGGTGGGGAGGTGCTGGTCACCCCGTGGTGCCCTTATAAAACTCAACGTTTAACCTACTCACGTCGGCTTGTGCCCGCCCTCACAGTCGGGCATATTTGCGGAGTACACCACGCCGCCGTTGACCCTGGCCATTGACCGAGCAACCCAACGTTCCTACCAGCTCCCTCCGCAGGAATGTGTTTTTTTATGTTTAAAACCTGAGCACCCTCTCCGCTATCATCCCCAAGGGCTCTCCTTGCACGCTACGACAGGAGTCGGTTACACACACAAAGACAAAGATCACCCTATAGCCTTAACAGACTGTAGGGGCAAGTGCTGTTAGCGAGCACCTATGATGGCCATAACGGTACACGAGGGGGTGGGTGGCCAACACCACGCTCTACCGCCTTTGCCTCCCCAGTGGCGATGTTTACACACCGCACCAGGTACTCATTTGAGTCTAAGTCGACCTAGGGGAGGCCCCAGAACCGGTTCAGATAATCGTCACTGGGTGTTGGTCGTGAGCAGGAATCGAACTCGGGTCGTCGAGTTCATAGCGCAGCGTAGCGCTAACCGCTACACCACCGCTCCCCACACACACACACGCGCGCACGCACCCACGTACGCGACACGCCGATAGCCGGGCGGGCTTAATTAATTATCGATTAAAATAAAAGAGCAAAAGAGCAACCAATAGACTGTAACGACGCCTCGCCGTCTCTGGCAGCCCTGCTGGATGTTTCAGCGTTTGCGCCGAGGCTGGCGTGTTTCCGTGGCCTTTGGGCAGACGAGTCACTTCCACCAGCGCCGTTCAAATGCCGCAGCAACCCCCATCCCCACCCCACCACGTCTCGCGGGGGGGGGGGGGGGACAACAGTCCTCTATACATCATAGAGTCCCACGCTCGATAACAAATCTAAATTATAACAACAACTTGTTTTTCCAGGAAAGTCTCACCGAGTTCTAAGACTCTTTTGTGTTTTATTTCAGGAGGGCACATGTGGGCTGTGTTGGGTTTTGATTTTTTTTTTTTATCTGAGAACACCGGGAGACGCCCGCAGAAAATCCACGTCTATTCGCGAGCAAGGGGGCAACGCTCTATCCCCCCGATTACCTGTGACGGAGCAGGAATGAACGTACTTAGAGCCCACGCTCGATCATTAATAACTTATGACAATAATAGTAACTTATGTGTTCATCGAGGCGAGTCGTACTGTGAGTGGTAAGGCTATTTTTCCACTAAAGTCCTGCCGCTAGATTTTGTAAATTAGGATTTTTAAAGATGTTTTCAGTCCTATTAATGACGAGTTGTGTTCATGATCATGTATATCATTGTGAACGATATAAAGTGGCTTCGTCGTCAATAGGCATTGCCTCTCACCGCCCGTGCGGTGAGCCGGTGCCAACAATTTCCCGAGCTCTGCAGTCCTCCACATATAAAGATGACGAATGAGTTGTGAATTCGCAGAGAAAACCCCACGCCTTGCGCGAGGGAGCAACGCTCGATCTCCCCACACCCTCCCCTGTACAGATGGGAAGCAGAATGGTTATTCTTAATAAAGGTTGTTTTTGGGTTAGATCGCGTAAGTGTGAATGTTGTGTCGTGCCCCTCCACCACCCGACACAGCCAGCAAGATTTGTCACGTAAACAACGCGCCAATTAGTCGTTGCTACTTCAGCAGACCGGTGTGTTGGAGAGTAAATACACAACGTTTACAATTTGATTACGCCGTTTTGCCGTGGTAATTTTTCTGGCAATTGCATCCAGCATCATCGGGCGATTTGCTGGATGTAATTACCAGCGAAACGTCGTATTCAAGTGATAAATGTTGTGGATTTACTCTCCAGCACACCGGTTGGGCTGAAGTAGTAACGACTAATTGGCGCGTCGTTTACGTGACGAACCTTACCGGCTGTGTCGGGTGGTGGAGGGGTACGACACAACATTTATACTCACGCGAGCTAACCCCAAAAAAAACAACTTTATTCAGAATAATTTTGGTCGCGACAGCCTGCTACGTTGTTAAACTGCGAATGGATATTCATGAGTCAACATGCTGCTGTTACTGCCTTCTCCCGGCACCACCTCCTCGACGACCACGCCACGGGAAGGGGAGATTCGCACCCTCTCTGCGCCTGATCCACCAACCCTCGTCGCTAATCTGGGGCTGAAAACGTCGCGACAAATGAAACCCCCCCCCCCCCCCAACGTAGCATCGGCGAGGAATCCAACCCTCCTGACAATCGAGCACCATGCCTGAGTGGTGGCTCGCCTGAATCAATGCGTGAATTAGCATCGCATTGGACCTTATTAACGAGAATTACACGCGTAAGAAAGTTTACATTTTTCAGGTGAGGCAGAGTGAAGCACGGGTTTGGATTATTTAGACTATTTGCGTGCTGTGAATCTCCACAAGTTGATAAGCCACTTCGTTGAGCTATCATTTGTGATAGCCAGGTCGCTTCTGAGAACGAGCTGCGTAACTCAGCGGAGCCTTACCTGGTGAAACATCACACACCTCCACAGTAGAGGCGGTTTTATCGGGGGTTAGATGACGATTGCTTGTGTTGCTATCGAAACGTTGTGATCTATTCTTTTTCTACCTACGTGACTTTACCGAAAGAACCACAGAGTATTGATTCCTGCAGTCACGAAAGCTTCAAATCAGGCGTTAAGATGTTTAAACACCAAATGCATACCCTTTGCGAGGAATGAAGTCTACCAGAAAGGATTAAAGCTACGCTTATATTGTACTGGTAGGAACCTCCTGGTTACACCAGCCCACAGGGGATTAGTGTGTCCGTCGTGCAGGGAGGGGCTGGATGGAGAGGGAGGGGCTGGGTGGAGAGGGGAGGGTGGGGAGGGGCTGGGTGTGGCGGGTGGGGAGGGGCTGGGTGGGGGGTGGGAGGGGTGGGGCTGGGTGGGGAGGGGCTGGCCACCCCGTGGTGCCCTTATAAAACTCAACGTCTAACCTACTCACGCCGGCTTGTGCCCGCCCTCACAGTCGGGCATATTTGCGGAATACACCACGCCGCCGTTGACCCTGGCCATTGACCGAGCAACCCAACGTTCCTACCAGCTCCCTCCGCAGGAACGTGTTATAAATGTGTCGTCAAAGTATGCCCCCACTCGACACGGCCAATTAGGAAGCCTTGTGTCACGTCAACGGAACGCGCCGATTTGGTGACTGCCCCAGCACCCACCGGCTCTGTGTGTGTCTGGAGACTGAAACCCACTACGACATTGAGAGATCGACTCCGGGCGATGGCCATTCCAACCGGCGGCTTCATGGGGCGTCGATGGCTCCTGAAATCGTGAATAAGTCCCCCCCCTGCCCCCGCTTCGGTCGAATTAACCCACTGGAATTGTAAACGCCGCGCGTGAACTCTTCCGACACATCGCCCGGTGTGCTGGGGTCGTTATTAATTAGCACGGTCTTTTTGTTGTTTACCTTTAACTAATTGGCTGCGTGTCGGGTGTTGGCGGGTGTGACGACACATTTATATTTACGCGATCGAACCGGACACACACACACACAACAACAAAAACGAACGTTATTATAGATAATATTGGTCGCGATAGTTTGCTCCGTGTTAAACTGAATAATTACATTTCCCTCCCCCCAATTTGCCCCCCCCCGCACCACTTGCCTGATTAAGCTCGTGGCCTCTAGCATGTGAAGTTATAAAGGGGCCCTAAATAAATAAAAAAAAACACTTAAATGTTAAAACACACATTTTTTACTTGCATAGTAAAGTAGTTGTATTTGTTCATTTGCCAGACAATACGACAAATCGCTAACCTTGAACACCCGGTCTTTCGTAAAAGTTGAAGGCGGTATAGTACTATAGTAATAGAGCAAGTGTAGGATGACTGAACCGGAATTGATAGCTTGAAATAATTTAGCGCGGGGCCCTTGAAAGTGCGGGGCCCGTACATATGTAGTAGCTACTACATATGTACATATGTAGTATGTAGTAGCTACTACATATGTAGTAGTAGCTACTACGTATGCAGTAGTAGCTACTATGTATACTACTTTTGCTACTAGGAGAATCCAGCATTGCCCCCATCACCTCCCCAGATAACCCCCCCCCCCCCACACTTCCGTTTTGCACTTAGGGACAGAGGCTAATTTAAAATAAATAAATAATTCGATTTAAAGCTTTCGTTACTGCAGGGATTCATCTTCTTGGTTCTTTCGGCTGCTTGCGTTGTGGCCGAAACGTCGTGAGAATTATTTAATTATGTTTAATTTTTTATTATTTGATTATTTCCATTCTACGTGACTTTACCAAAAGAACCAAGAAGAAGAATAAAAAATTCTCAACCTCGATTGAAAATAATGAAAATCATGGGGGAGGGGGGGGGGTGGCACGGTGGGGGGGGGCAACGCCCCACCCAGACTGGACACCTTTATTAATTTATTTTCTCTACTTTACAATTAAGATGCAGAAATGAAGCGATTAATTATATGTCTTATGTGCGGGACAAAGTGACCCCCCCCGTCCTCCTCCTCCTCCGCCAAATGTAGAAGTCAAACTCTCGCATCTCTGATTAAAATAAAAAAAAACGGGGCGGGGGGGGGTGCCCAGGTCCAGAGTTCACTCGCAGCGTGAAGTTCTTCTGCCGATGAGCGCTGCTGATTGCACGAGATGGGCAGCAGGCAAAAAAAAAGTTAATTAAAGCAAAGGGCTGACCGCTGCCAAAGCCCCCCCACCACCCACCCACCACCACCCCCCACCACCCACCCACCCCCCCACCACCCCCCCACCACCCCCCCACCACCCCCCACCACCCCCACCCCCCCCACCACCCCCCACCACCCACCACCGCTTAATATCAACGCTCCATCGCCTGATCGCTGCTCCAGCGAGACGTGGGCGGAGTGGCGAAGCGGAGATTCCCCCCCGCCCCCCCCCCGCCGCCCCCGCCCCTTAGCGAGCACGTGATTCAGGCGGGCACGACGCACGAGGGTGTGGCTGGGGGTGGCTAAGACCACTTCCAGCCGCCTTTGTCTCCCCTACCCCCCCCCTCCCCGCTAGTGCTGATGATTCTACAGGGTACATTACTACTCATGTTGAAGGCTGAGTCGACCCCTCTCGTGAAAAAGTCGACGAAGAGACTTGATGGCGCCGATCGCCACTGAAGTCGTCACACGGAGCCTAGAGTCGAACTCGTGCGACCGGATTGTTGTTGTTGTAGTAGCGCGTTGCGTTGCTAAGCACTGCGCCACCGCTCCAAACAATCAACTTCATCACGCGTTGACGACTCGAGAGGGAGAACAAAAATGAGACGGGAACGTTTTTATTTTTTTCTTACAGTTTCAATTTCAACACTGGGGGGGGGGGGGGGGTTAATTCACACCTTGGGCTTTTGCGGCGTCCAATGCAAGCCCCCCCCACCCCCAGAACAATATCCAGAGAACATCTGCAGTCACTGATAATATAACCAAGCGAGTTATCTCGGAAGAAAATGTAATTCCCATTCGATTGATCACTCGAGAGCGTGATGCACGTGCGTGTGTGGGTGGGGGGGTGGGGGTGTGTGGGTGGGGGTGTGTGTGGGTGGGGGTGTGTGGATTGGGGTGTGTGTGGGTGGGTGTGTGTGGGTGTGTGTGTGGGGGTTCCAGTTTAACAGCAGAGGTCTCACTCCGAATCAGTCGAGCGGCATTATCTTTGCATCGGTTGCGTAACGCTGTGTGGAAGCTACCTGGTCTGTCGCTCCGCACGAAGCTTCAGGTCTTCTCGGCCACAGTCATTCCCTCCCTTCTCTACGCTTGCGAAACGTGGACCCCCTTAATGGAGCATCGTCGCCGGTTGGAAACATTTAGGCTGGCCTGCCTACGATCCATCCTGGGTTTAACCAGGCTGGATTGTGTGAGGAGCTCACAAATCCTTGAAAGATCTGGGCAAAGTCCCATCGGTGAGCTCCTCCGGCAGGCAAGGCTGCATTGGCTGGGTCATGTAGCCCGCATGCCCAGCCACCGCATGCCTAAACAGCTTTTGTTCGGCCGGATCGAGGGGGCTAAACGGGCGCGGCACGGGCTAAAGAAGAGATGGAGTGATGTGGTACAGGAGGACGTGGAGCTGAGTGGACTTGCCGATGACTGGTATCAGCGGTGTCAAGATCGGCCTCAGTGGAGGAGGCTTGTGAAGGACGCTACTGGGCAGTTGGAGGCAGTCGCCTTCCAGCAACAACGGAGGGCGGAGGAGCGACGCTCACAACAACGAGCAAAGCGCCGGGTGGCTAAAGCACAGCAAGTTGGCACAGTAGGGGGCACAGGTGGTGCATCAGCCAGTCATCTCGGTCATCTCAGTCAGTCGACCCGTGGCACCTAGGTCTGCCCCGTAACCTGCCAGCGGGCGTTCGACACTTCACGTGGCCTCAAGGTGGACATGGCTTGGCACAAGCGCCACTTAGTGTCGAATGGCGGTTGTTGTTGTGTGGGGGTGTGTGTGTGGCGGATAGCGCGCTGCGCTACGAACCTGGCGACCCGGGTTCGATTCCCGCTCACGGCCAACACCAGTGACGATTATCTGAACCGGTCCTGGGCCTCCCCTAGATCTACTCAGCCTCAAATGAGTAGCTGGTGCGGTGCGTAAACATCGCCACTAGGGAGACAAAGGCGGACGGGCGTGGTGTTGACCACCCACCCCCTCGTGTGCCGTGCTGACCTTCATAGGTGTTCGCTAACAGTACTTGCCCCTACAGTCTGTTAAGGCTATACGGATGATCATTGTGTGGTTGTGTGGGTGGGTGTGTGGTGTGGGTGTGTCGGTGGGTGTGTGTGTGGGTGTGTGCGTGGATGCGTGGGTGGATGTGTGGGTGCGTGGGTGGATGCGTGGGTGGATGTGTGGGTGTGTGTGTGGATGGATGTGTGGGTGAATGTGTGTGTGGATGTGTGGTTGGGTAGGTGGGTGGGTGTGTGGGTTTGTGGATGTGTGTGTGGGTGTGTAGGTGGGTGTGTGTGTGGGTGGGTGTTTGGTTGCGGTGAGCGGTCGCGTAGCGGTTAGAGCGCACTGCGTTGCGAAACCCGGCTACCCGAGGTTCATTGCCCGCGCAAGGCCAACAACAGTGATGCTGTTTACCGAATCCTTGGCCTCCCCTAGGTCGATTCAGCCTAAAAAATGTATTAGTACCTGGTGCGGTGTGTAAACATCGCTGCTGGGGAGACAAAGGCGGTCGGGCGTGGTGCTGGCGACCGACCCCCTCGTGTGCCGTGCCGGCCTTCAATATGTGCCCGTGAACAGCACTTGCCCCTACAGTCTGTCAAAGGCTATACGGGGGATCTTTGTCTTTGTTGGTGAGCGTTAGGGTTCACGCGCTCATGGTGAATGATGTCTAATCCTGTCATTGACCTTGCACTAGGTCAACTCAGCCTTAAATGAGGATGGTGCAGTGTTTTTATTTATAAAAACATCGCCACTGGGGAGACAAAGGCGGACGGGCGTGGCGCTGGCCACCGACCCTCCCTCGTGCTATTCCTCGCCGCTCACAGATTCCATCTCTCACCAACTGCGCCCAGTCGCCCTTCCCTCTTCACGTCCTCTCAGTCCTGACTCGAAGCTTTCGGGACCGAGAGGAGTTAATATTGTGTGGGTCTTTGGGTAAAGTCACGCGGATGGGTTCAACATTAAAAAATAAACAAAAAAAACCACGATGTTTCGATCGCAACACAAGCAACCGCCTTCAGGTGCACTTTTTTCCACCTGAAGACGGCTGCTTGTTTTGCGATCGAAACGTCGTGGCTTTTTTTTGTTTATTTTTTTTTATTAAATTTGAACCCATCCACGTGACTTTACCAAAAGACCCAAACAATATGAATTCCTCTCAGTCACTCGTTCTCGCCAGAGACGTGACGTCACCTGCTTACCCCCCTGGCTGCCCCCTCCCCCCGTCTTGGGGAGAGGGGGAGGAGGGGGCGGCGGGGGGGGGTGTAGTCAGCTGGGGGGGGGGCGGGTGGGTAAAGTGGTGGGGGTTAGAGCCCCCACCACCTTACCCACCCCCCTCTCTCCCCCCCCCCCGCCGCTAATTGAATGGATTCACGGCGCCCGCCCCCCACCCTTCCGCCCCTACCCCTTAATGACTGCGGCGTCTTCACCCGTGAAGGTGGCGAAGGAGGCGGTGGCAGAGGCGCCAGTGTCATCAGCAAGGTCAGCAGCAGCAGCAGCAGCAGCATCGGCAGTGTCATCATCATCAGCAGTGTCATCATCATCAGCAGTATCAGTGTCATCAGCAAGAGCAGCAGCAGTAGCATCGGCAGTGTCATCATCATCAGCAGTATCAGTGTCATCATCATCAGCAGTATCAGTGTCATCAGCAAGGTCAGCAGCAGCAGCAGCATCGGCAGTATCATCATCATCAGCAGTGTCAGTGTTATCAGCAAGAGCAGCAGCAGTAGTAGCAGTGTCATCATCATCAGCAGTGTCAGTGTCATCATCATCAGCAGTGTCAGTGTCATCATCATCGGCAGTGTCAGTGTCATCAGCAAGAGCAGCAGTAGCATCGACAGTGTCATCATCATCAGCAGTATCAGTGTCATCAGCAAGGTCAGCAGCAGCATCGGCAGTGTCAACATCATCAGCAGTATCAGTGTCATCAGCAAGAGCAGCAGCAGTAGCATCGGCAGTGTCATCATCATCAGCAGTATCAGTGTCATCATCATCATCAGCAGTGTCAGTGTCATCATCAGCAGTGTCATCATCATCATCATCATCAGCAGTGTCATCATCATCAGCAGCAGTGTCATTATCATCAGCAGTGTCATCAGCAGCAGCACCTGTGCCAGTGGCATCAGTAATAGCATTCAGGAGCGTCAGTTTTATCATCATCAGCAGCAGTGTCAGTGTCATCATCAACGTCAGCAGTGCCACCATCAGCAGCAATGGTATCATCAGCAGCAGTGCCATCATCATCATCACCATTGGCAGTAGCAGCATCATCCACGGCAGGAGTGACAGCTACAGCAGCAGCAGCAATACCATCATCATCATCACCACACTCAGCAGCAATAGTATGATTAGCATCAAGAACAGCATCATCATCAGCAGCAGCATCAACATCAGCAATCAGCATCATCAGCAGTACCATCAGCATTAGGGGACCGTCACAGCCAGATTTGCTGGCTGTGACGGTCCCACCTGATGACGGAGACTTGTGTTGCCTCCGAAACGTCGTGATTTTTATTATTTTTTATTAATTTTAATTTCATTTTTTTACCTACGTGACTTTACCGAAAAAACTAAGAGTCTGAATGGTGAAATCCAAATGCATCCACAGTCAACTGCATGAGCCCCAGAGCAATGAACCTCACCCCGTGTCCCCTCGTCATCCGGAGGAGGCGAGGTGGGAGAAGATGTTATCCCCAGTTGCAAGCAATGATCCAAAGGAAGAACGCCACGATCGCTAGATGTTAACTACCTCGCCTGGTATACAGGAAGTCATGGGTTCGATCCCGACCATAACGTCTGCGTATTTGGAGTTTGCGTGTTCTCCCCGTGGTCGCGGTTTTTTTCCCCTCCACGTATAAGAATCAATATTACGCGTTCAGAGTATTTGGGCTGCTATAAATGTCCACACGATGATAAGCCACTTTCGTTGAGCTATCATGTGTGATCGTCAGGTCTCTTCTGAAAAAGAGCTACACAGCTCACGTGGTTAAACATCACACACCTCTACAATATAGGCGTTTTTTTGGGGGGGTTAGATCGCGTAAATACAAATGTGAGCACGACGCTCTTGTCATGTGAGCACGACGCGATGTCATTCCGTCCTCTCCTGCCGCCCATCGTCGTGACTGGAATCTGGAGCGCGCGTCCAGGTGGTAACCGGTCCCAACTCCCGACAGAGACATCGCAGCCTTTCCTTCTCCATTGCGCCGGGGTCGGCTGCAGTGATTGCTGTTTCTGGAGGAACCCCGAGGGTGGGAAGGTGGGACGGGGGTGGTGGGGTGGTGTGTAGGGGTTCAGTCCCCTGATTTTGCCAAATTGAGTTGGCCCGGAGCCGTTATAGACACCTATTCCCTAATTTTAAAAAAAAATCTCTCTCTCTGTGATTCTTTGGTAATGGAATTTAAGGTGGAGGGGTTTCCAGCCCAGTGCACCCATCCAGTGCTGTGACAACACAGGCGCACGCACACACACACGGGGGCACACACATACACAAACACACACGCACGCACACACACGCACGCACGGGGGCACACACACACGCACACACGCGCGCACAAAGACAAAGATCACGTTCACGTATATACACACACACAAGACAAAGATGCCCCGTATAACCTTAACATACTGTAGGGGCAAGTGCTGTTAGCGAGCACCTATGATGGCCGGAACGGTACACGAGGGGGTGGGTGGCCAGCACCACGCCCGACCGCCTTTGTCTCCCTAGCGGCAATGTTTACACACCGCACCAGGTACTCATTTGAGGCTGAGTCGACCTAGGGGAGGCCCAGGACCGGTTCAGATAATCGTCACTGGTGTTAGCCGTGAGCGGGAATCTAACCCGGGTCGCCAGGTTCATAGCGCAGCGCGCTAACCGCTACACTACATACACGCACACACAGACACACACATATATACACACAGACACACACACATCCATACACACACAGATACACACATACATGCACGCATACACACTCATACATACACATACACGCACACACCCGTACCTTGCCCATGGGGCTCGTGGAGCCAATCTCTGCCAAACTCACCCCTGAGTGATAAAGATTGGAATCCTTCCCTGCCTCTCCACCCACCTGCTCCTACCTCCTCCCGCCCCACCCCATCCCCCCCCCCATTTGATCCCCCTTCTTCAGCCCCCCTTCTCCGAGACAGAAAGGGCGCTGTGGGCGATGTTTAATCAAAGTCAAAAGGGCCAGATGCGTGGCCTCGGCCCGTGATAGCCGGAGCCATTAACCAAAATGAGAATTAAAAAGCAGGAGAATAAAAAATGAAAATGATTTCCCCCCCCCCGCCCGCTTCCGGGAACGACCTCGCCGGAGGAGAGAAGTCATCAATCCCTCCCCCACCCAGCACCACCCAGCCTCAGACGCGCAAAAACACCGCGGCCTCGGTTCGAGCCAGGGTGCTGGTGGGTTAGTGGGGGGGCGGCGGGGGAGAGTCGTGCAACCTAAAATGAAACGTGAAGATGTATTTTGTGTTTTTTTTTTATTCGGTAAAAATATAAAAACAGCCCCTACCCGAATATTTCAAGAGCCCGCAATGGCCACGCGGTGAATACGAGATGGCGGTCACCTTAATGAATAAATAAGTTAATGATGCATCTGAGCGGTCCTCAAAGAACTGCAGGTTGCCGACCCCAGGGTGAGCGTTATTGGTGCAGGGTTGCGGCTCGGGTTCAGTGGTGAGATTCATGGCTACGGTGCAGGGTTAGTGGTAGGGTTAGTGGTAGGGTTAGTGGTAGGGTTAGTGATTGGGTTAGTGGAAGGGCTAGTGGTAGGGTTAGTGGTAGGGTTAGTGGTAGGGCTAGTGGTAGGGCTAGTGGTAAGGCTAGTGGTAGGATTAGTGGTAGGGTTAGTTGTATAGTTAGTGGTAGGGCTAGTGGTAGGGCTAGTGGTAGGGCTAGTGGTAAGGCTAGTGGTAGGATTAGTGGTAGGGTTAGTTGTATAGTTAGTGGTAGGGTTAGTGGTAGGGCTAGTGGTAGGGCTAGTGGTAAGGCTAGTGGTAGGATTAGTGGTAGGGTTAGTTGTATAGTTAGTGGTAGGGCTAGTGGTAGGGTTAGTGGTAGGGTTAGTTGTATAGTTAGTGGTAGGGCTAGTGGTAGGGCTAGTGGTAGGATTAGTGGTAGGGTTTGTTGTATAGTTAGTGGTAGGGCTAGTGGTAGGGCTAGTGGTAGGATTAGTGGTAGGGTTAGTTGTATAGTTAGTGGTAGGGTTAGTGGTAGGGCTAGTGGTAGGATTAGTGGTAGGGTTAGTTGTATAGTTAGTGGTAGGGTTAGTTGTATAGTTAGTGGTAAGGTTAGTGGTAGGGTTAGTGGTAGGGTTAGTGGTAGGGTTAGTGATTGGGTTATTGGTTGGGTTAGTGGAAGGGCTAGTGGTAGGGTTAGTGGTAGGGTTAGTGGTAGGGCTAGTGGTAGGGCTAGTGGTAGGGCTAGTGGTAGGATTAGTGGTAGGGTTAGTTGTATAGTTAGTGGTAGGGCTAGTGGTAGGGCTAGTGGTAGGGCTAGTGGTAGGGCTAGTGGTAGGATTAGTGGTAGGGTTAGTTGTATAGTTAGTTGTATAGTTAGTGGTAGGGCTAGTGGTAGGGCTAGTGACCGTAGGCTGCTCTGGGCGACACGTGGATGTGTGCAACCATCACAGTGGGCGCTGTTCAATAGCGCGGCATGCATTATTAATGACACATTTCATTAAAAGTTTCCACCGAACCAGCAATGGGCACTTCGCCCACGAGCACAAGATGTTCGTTGCCTCCGGCGATGAATATTACACGGGTCGTGCGTGCCAATCGACAGCTGGATAGGGAGACAAAGGCGGCCGGGCAGTGGTGTTGGGCATCCACCGCCTCGTATACCATGCTGGCATTCATAGTTGCTCGCTAACAGCACTTGCCACAAAAGTCTGTTAAGGCGATACGGGGGATCTTTGTCTTTGCCTCTGTGTAAGTCGGTGAACTGTCAATCATCTCAGTCAGTCAACACATGGCACCTGAGTCTGCACCGTGACCCACTAGCACCGTTCACGTGGCATCAAGGTGCACCTAGGCTGGCACAAGCGCCGTGGTGACGTCACGGCCACGTCTTTTACTGGGCGTTTGGCAGTGCCCTCGCTCGCCACTGATGTTCGCCGTGACGGGTCCCTGCGCCGCGCTTCGTAGAGCAGTGGTCTGAACGCAAGGCCACCGTACTCCACTCACCGGTTCGCCATCCCCATGAAAATTGCTGGATCCCTCACAATCAAGAAGGGGTGGAGGGGGTGGAGGGGGGGTGGCGGGGGGTGGAGGGGGGGTGGGGGGGTAGGGAGGGGTGGAGGGAAGGTGGAGGGGGTGTGGAGGGGGGGTGGAGGGGGTGGGGAGGGGGTCGAGGGGGGGTGGACGGGGGGTGGAGGGGGTGGGGAGGGGGTGGAGGGGGGGGTGGGGAGGGGGTGGAGGGGGGGTGGGGAGGGGGTGGAGGGGGTGGAGAAGGGGTGGGGAGGGGGTGGAGGGGGGGTGGGGGTGGAGGGGGGCTGGAGTGGGGGTGGAGGGGGGGTGGGGAGGGGGCGGATGGAGAGCAGTGAGGGAGAGTTCACCGGGAGTTTAGAAATGTGGGATGCGGATTTTTCTTTTTTGCTTTTGAGATTACGAAAAATTACCCCCAATACTGATTCTGGAAACAAAAATGAGCTGCGCTGCAGAATCTGAAGAGAGCGGGAAACAGACAGGCACAGCGTGATGAGAAGGCGGAGAGACACAGAGATCATTCGAGATGTTTCTATCTATAAATAAATCCACTTTAGTGTAGAATTTTGGCCACTTTTCTTGCTGGCATCCACACCCATCCGCTCACCCACCCATCCACCCAGTCACTCACCCACAGACCGTCCCACCCACTCATTCACTTAACCACCCACATAGTCAGTCATTCAGTTATTCACTCACAAACCCAGTCACCGACACACTCACTCACTCTCCCGGTTACTCACCCACACAGTCACTCATTCACGCACGCACCCACACACCCACTCACCCTACCACTCACCCACAGACCGACTCACCCACTCATTCACTCACCCACCCACCCACCTAGTCACTCACCAACGCACCCACACACTCATCCACCCATCCAGTCATTCGCTGACAAACCCGGCCACCGACTCACTCACTCACCCACCCGATCACTGATTCACGCACGCACGCACCCACATACCCACTCATCCTGCCACTCGCCCACTCACCTAGTCACTCACCAACGCACCCACACACTCATCCACCCATCCAGTAATTCGCTCACAAACCCGGCCACCGACTCACTCACTCACCCACCCGATCACTGATTCACGCACGCACGCACGCACCCACACACCCACTCATCCTGCCACTCGCCCACTCACTCGCCCACCCACCGACCCAATCACCCACCCACGCGACCGACCAATCACCCACCCACTCAGCCACTTGCCACGTCCTTCTGACCCAAAGCCCATTTGTCCTAACTGGGAGACAGCTGTCAGACGTGTAATACAGCACTTAACTGTCGAACTCCGATCGGCAGATTCGTAGCGTCGAGCGCAATCCACCGCTCCACACAAACGCACTCGCACACAAAGACAAAGCTCCCCCAGGTAGCCTACACGCATCGAGCCGGGCGGCTACGCTGTCGCACGTAGCTACCTGCGATCCAGCACTGTGGAGGCAGCAGCGAGGGTTGGTGGATCACCGGGCAGATGTTGTTGTGAAACTCCCTTCTTCACGTGAGCGTCGAGGAGGAGGTGGTGCCATGCACCGTGAACTTCTTCTGCACCGTACGTAGCCAACCGTGCTAACGGGAGGTGCGGGCGAAGGACAACGAACTAAACACAAAAAAGCAGTTATAAAGAAATGAGTTCGTCAATCTGGACGATTTGAAGGCGCAGAGCTCCAGTGGCTTCCTAATATCGGAAAGCAGAGCGTTCCAGACGGCCGCAGAAGCGCGCGTGAAAGCGCGCGGCGCGGTGACTGCCGTCTTTGTGCGATGGTCAGCCGAAAGCTGCTGACCAGCTGCAGCTGCTGCTGCTGCGGCTGCTGCTGCTGCTGAGGCTGCTGCTGAGGCTGCTGCTGCTGCGGCTGCTGCTGCTGCTGCGGCTGCTGGGGCTGCTGCTGCGGCTGCTGCTGCTGCGGCTGCTGCTGCTGGTTCTGCTGCTGCAGCTGCTGCTGCTGCTACTGCTGCTGCTGCAGCTGCTGATACTGCTACTGCTGTTACTACTACTGCTGCTACTGCTGCTGCTGGTGCTGCTGCTGCTGTTACTACTACTGCTGCTGCTGTTACTGCTGCTGCTACTGCTGCTGGAGCTGCTGCTGCTGCTGCTGCAGCTGGGGCTGCTGTTCCTGCTGCTGCTACTGCTGCTGCGGCTGCTGCTACTGCTGCTGCGAACCGTACTTGCCCCAAACGCCTGTTGAGGCTATACGAGGGATCTTTGTCTTGTTTTTGTCCTACGGATGTGTGCTGAGAGCACTTGCCCCAGCAGTCTGCTAAGGCTATACGGGGGATCTATGTGTTGTTAGCTGTTTTGTGTGGTTACGCATATGTGTGTGTGTGTAACATCGTCACTAGGGAGACAAAGGCGGCCGGGCGTGGTGTTGGCCACCCACCCCCCTCGTGTGCCGTGCCGGCCTTCATAGGCACTCGCTAATAGCACTTGCCCCAAAAGTATATTAAGGCTATATGGGGGATCTTTGTCTTTGCCTCTGTGTAAGTCCGTGAACTGCCAGTGATCTCAGTCAGTCAACACGTGGCACCTGCGTCTGCCCCGTGACCTGCTCTCGCCGTTCACGTGGCCTCAAGGCGCACCTAGGCTGGCACAAGCGCCGTGGTGACGTCACGGCCACTTCGTATGCTTAACGCTTTGGAACAACCTCGTTTCCTCCCTTCACCTCGTAAATCTTCCCTTCGAATAACATCCTCCTAACACACGATCAGTGCCGGATAACGGCCACATTTGCAACTGAAATCTTAAACCCACGGTCCTTAACCGACGATATCGTGCAATGTGATTGAGGGGGCTGTGTGTTGTTGTTGTTGTCTTTGTGTGATCTTGTGTTGTTTTGCTCCCTTGCACACGCTTGTATTTGCTGTTGACAACATCTGCGGCAATGTACGTGCGAGTGCAATGTTTAATTGCACGGTTTATTTACATTCATTATTTATACGTGCATTTTGTTTTGTATTGCCTTGCTAAATGTTTTCTCTATCTTACTCCTATATCCTTTATAATACGTTCGTGTTGATTTGACTTGCTGATGCCTAAGGGGCGCGCCACAGTGGTGAGATGTTAACTCCCTCGCTTGGTATACAGGAGGTCGTGGGTTCGATCCCGACCCTGTACGCCAGTATATTTGGAGGTTGCGTGTCTCCCTCTCTCCAGAGATTTTTCTCCAGGTCCCCCGGGTTTTCCCTCCACTATTTAGAATCAACATCACGCGTTTCGAGTATTTGGCTGCTATAAATGTCCACGTGATGACGACGAGCCATTTCGTTGGTTCATCATTTGTGGCCAGGTCGCTTCTGAAAATGAGCTACGATGGTCAGTGAGCCTTATCCGGTGAAATAGAATAGTTTAATTTCGTGTTAAATAGTTTCAAAGTCTAGGATAATAAAGATTATGATTATGGTTCATGCGAAATGCGGTCATTAAAACTCAACTAAACTTTTACCAGGTAAGTCCTCATTGAGTTATATAGCTATTTTTCAGAAGTAACCTCCCTATGACAAAACAGGACCCTGCGGGGTGGGCTGGTAGGAATAATACTAATACCGGTACAGGGATATCGACCGCACACACACGTGCACACACACACGCACATACGCGCACACACGCACATACACGTACACACACACACACACGCACACACACCGCACGCACACACACACACATGCACGCACGCACACGCACACGTAATGAAGTTGTGTTGCTACGCTTCCAGTTCGCCGTGAATAACGATCCGAAGCCCAATAGCGCCCATTCATCACGCCGCTCGAGTGGGCCGGACACGCACACACGCACGCACACAGTCACACATATACACACACGCACGCACACACAACAACAACAACGACAACCGCCATTCGCCACTAAGTGGCGGTGACGTCACCACGACGCTTGTGCCAGGCCATGTGCACCCTGAGGCCACGTGAAGTGTCGAACGCCCGCTGGCAGGAGGTCACGGGGCAGACCCAGGTGCCACGGGTCGACTGACTGAGATGACCGAGATGACTGGCTGATGCACCACCTGTGCCCCCTACTGTGCCAACTTGCTGTGCTTTAGCCACCCGGCGCTCCGCTCGTTGTTGTGAGCGTCGCTCCTCCGCCCTCCGTTGTTGTCGGAGGGCGACTGCCTCCAACTGCCCAGTAGCGTCCTTCACGAGCCTCCTCCACTGAGGCCGATCTTGACACCGCTGGTACCAGTCATCGGCAAGTCCACTCAGTTCCACGTCCTCCTGTACCACATCACTCCATCTCTTCTCTAGCCCGTGCCGCGCCCGTTTAGCCCCCTCGATCCGGCCAAACAAAAGCAGTTTAGGCATGCGGTGGCTGGGGATGCGGGCTACATGACCCAGCCAACGCAGCCTTGCCTGCCGGAGGAGCTCACTGATGGGACTTTGCCCAGATCTTTCAAGGACTTGTGAGCTCCTCACACAATCCAGCCTGGTTAAACCCAGGATGGATCGTAGGCAGGCCAGCCTAAATGTTTCCAACCGGCGAAGATGCTCCACTAGGGGGGTCCACGTTTCGCAAGCGTAGAGAAGGGAGGGAATGACCGTGGCCGAGAAGACCTGAAGCTTCGTGCGGAGCGACAGATCAGGTAGCTTCCACACAGCGTTACGCAACCGATGAAAAGATATTGCCGCTCGACTGATTCGGAGTGAGACCTCTGCTGATAAACTGGAGCCGGTCATGAGCACACTGCCCAGGTATGGGAAACTCTCTACTCTCTCCACAACTGCCCCATCACCGATTGGGAGTTGTGGGGGCGGAGTGCCCGATGGTACAAAATACCCAGGCAGGTGCTTAGTTTTTGTGGGGCTGATGGTAAGGCCCCACCTCTTAGTGGCACACTCCAGTCTCAGCAGCAGCGTCTCCAACTCCTCTTCTGAATGAGCAGCTATTACCAAATCATCGGCATACATAACGTGGTTGACCAATAGGGAGCCATCCCTTGATCGCACCCGGGCGTCGATCAGCCTCCCATTATATCTGTACCAAATGGTAATTCCCCCGGTACAGCTATTGAAGGCTTCACGAACTACGCAGTCGAAATAGATGTTAAATAATGTGGGAGCCAGAGGACATCCCTGTCGCACCCCAAGGTGTACAGGGAAAGGCTCCGACTCCCGGCCACGTAGTTTTACCCGGGCCCGCTCACCATCATGAAGGTCCTTAATGATCGTGAGCAGAGGGTCAGGGACTCCGAAAGCACGAAGAACAACCCAGAGCCCAGTCCTACTGATGGTATCATAGGCCTTGACCAGGTCAATAAAGCAGAGATGTAGGTCTTTTTGGAATTCCCTACACCTCTGCTGTAGCAGACGGACAGAAAATATGGCATCTGTGCAGGACCGCCCTTTCCTGAAACCACATTGGGGCTCCGCAAGCCTCTCCTCAGCATGCCTAGCAAGGCGATGTTGAATAATCCTTGCCAGGACCTTACCCGGCACACTGAGGAGTGAGATGCCCCTGTAGTTGTTACAGTCGGTACGGTCCCCCTTCTTAAAGAGGGGGACCACCAGGGCATCCTTCCAGTCCTGCGGAACCCGTCCAGTGGTCCAGACTGTTGTTATGATGTCATATAGGGCAGTCTGTGCACAAACGCCACCCTCCCTCAGCATTTCGCCTGGGAGAGCATCTCTGCCCGGTGCCTTCCCTGGTCTCAGACTCCGGATCGCCCTCAGTACTTCCTCAACAGCCGGTACCTCAGCCAGCCACTCACAGGGGGTGACCTCTTCCAATATTTGAGGCACCGCAGCCTCAGCAGGGTTATCCCCACTTTGTGCCATGATGTTTTCCTGGCTGAGAGATTTTCCCTCCCCCAGGACCTCACAGAAATGCTCAGCAAATCTGCAAACCTGTTCCTGGGGGTCGGAGATTGGATCACCGTTTTTTCCTCTAATGATGGTAATAGGTGTGGCGCTACAGGTTACTTTTTTGATGGAGTTAAATAGTGATTTGTGATCGCGGGCTACTGAGGCAGACTCCATCTCCTCAGCAACCCGCGACCACCACCCATCCTTACAGCGCCTCACGGCTCTCCGAACCTCCGAGCGAAGACTGCGGTAAACCTCCTCATTCTCTGACGTGGGATGCTGTAGGCGATGAGAGTGGGCCTGTCGCTTTTTCTCAATTAACCTGAACACCTCCTCCGTCAGCCAGGGTTCCCGGGGAGGTCTGGACCGCGTACCCAAAGCAGCCATTGCAGCTGCATGAGTCACAGTCTTAAACCTCGCCCATTTACCCTCGACATCAGGTGGAGTGGGGGACGATGCCAACCCCAGCTGCAAGCGATGATGAAATTCTCGCTTGCAACTTTCATCAGCTAACTTAGACCAGGCCACTTTTGGTTGGAATGGGATCCTGGGTGTACACCCACCACCGGAGTGGAAGAATGGCAGGCGCATCTTACAGATGACTAGTCGATGGTCAGAGGGCAGATCAGCTCCACGGTAGGTCCTGGTGTCAAGGACATGGGCTCGCATCCGCTGGTCCGTCACTACGTAGTCCAGCAGATGTTCTTGCTTGGACCCGGCATGCATCCATGATGTTGTGTGGATGCGCCGATGCCGGAAGAGCGTGTTGGTAATTACAAGCCCATGGGCTGCACAAAAATCTAGCAGCCTCCTACCGTTATTATTGAGCTGATCTGGCCCATGCCTTCCAATCACTCCAGACCAGGTGCCAGCATCATGACCAACTCGGGCATTGAAGTCACCCAACAAGATGACTCTGTCCTGAGTGGCCACTTTAGCCAGCACCTGTGACAGGAGGTCATAGAAAGCGTCCGACTCTTCGGCTTTGCCTGCATCCCTCCACGGATGTTCGTCTTCGGTGGGGGCATAAGTAACCACGACCACCACTCCTCGCCTCTGGTTGATGGGAAGGCGAGCCCAAAGTATCCTGGGGCTTACAGCTTCCCACACCTCACCGCCACGCTCCCACGCCCCCTTCATTCTTTTGTTCAGAAGAAGAGCCACACCCTGTTGTTTGGCAGTCTCCTGCCCCGAGTAGAGGACTGTCCACCCCTCATGGTGGCAGGAGCCAGAACCGGTCCAACGGACCTCCTGAATGCCACAGAGATCCAGGCGGTACCGGTCCAGCTCCCGACAGAGGAGTGGCAGCCTCTCCTCCGCAGTGAGCGTTCGAACATTCCACGTGGCCATCCACAATGGTTTTTCGTTGTTTCTGGAGGAGCCCCGAGGGTTAAAATTCAATCTCCTGGCTCCGCCAAATGGGGTTTGGCCAGGAGACGTCATAAAAGCCTGACCCCCCGGGGCCTCCGGCACAAGCTTATTAATTACAGGTTTATGTTTAATTCGTAGTTTAGTGGTGGTTAATTGAAGGTGGAGGGGTTACCAGCCCCTCGCACCCGTCCAGAGCCCCCGTTTAGCCACTGTGGTGGTCACAGACGCCATGAGGGGAGAGGCCAATGGGCATTGGCCCTCCCCCCACAGCACTGCCCACGACAGTGTTGCCCGTCCGGCACCGCGAGGAGGTAGGAGGTTGTTTTGCCGGACCATATAATCTATTGGTGGTCTGGTCCACTTCGTTCCTACCAGTATAATAGTTCAACGAAGTGGCTCATCATCATCATCGGGAAATGTATCGCAGCCAAATACTCTAAACGCGTGTTTCTAGACGTGGTGAGAGACATTCAAACTAAAAATATACAGCAGCAGGCACGCACACACGCACAGACACGCACACACACGCACGCACGCAAACACACGCACACACACACACACACGTGCATACACACGCACACACATACACACACGCACGCACGCGCACACACGCGCGCACACACACACACACGCACCTCTCACCTGCAAGGCAGCGGTCGCCGCTTCTCCTCCCACATCTCTCGTCGCGGCAGCTGTAACGATGGTGCAAGTTTTTTTATCATCAATTCCTCCTCCACCCCTCCCCGCCACTGTTCACCCACCAGAATAAATGAGTTCGCCCATAGTCAGTCGATCAAAAAGTTTCGCCGTGAGGCGCCGGAAGCGACGGCCATCTTGTTTAATTCACAGATCGCAGGGGGAGCGGGCGGCCATCTTGTCGGACAGTGTCATGCCAAGTGTTTGCAGTAGGGGGCGATGTTGATACACGGACGGACGGACGGACGGACGGACGATATAATCTATTGGTGGTCTGGTCCACTTCGTTCCTACCAGTATAATAGTTCAACGAAGTGGCTCATCATCATCATCGGGAAATGTATCGCAGCCAAATACTCTAAACGCGTGTTTCTAGACGTGGTGAGAGACATTCAAACTAAAAATATACAGCAGCAGGCGTCAGGGTCGGGATCGAACCCACGCCCTCCTGTATACCAGGCGAGGTAGTTAACATCTCCGAGTCACCGTGAGGCCCCTTCGCGAGACAGCCCAGCACATTGGTCAATAACACCACGTGGCCCGAAACGGTTTAAACAAATATACAGATATTCTTAGGTTTTTTCGGTAACGTCACGTAGGTAAAACATTAAAATTAATGAAAGTAAAATAAAATAAAAATCACGACGTTTCGGAGGCAACACAAGTCTCCGTCATCAGGTGGGACCGTCACAGCCAGATTTGCTGCATCAAGTTTTACCTACGTGACTTTACCGAATAAACCTAAGAATGTGAATCCTTGCAGTCACGAAAGCTTCAAATCTAGAAATATACAGATATGCAATTTTGAATATTCGACGTTTCAGTCAATGGTCCTTATTCATCGCACGAAATACATATCAACATTTCTGAAGTAATCATGAGCGCGTGCATACCTTCAGCCCCGTTGATTTCACAGTAACGAGCTCGCTGGAAATTAAAACTCTTTAAATGTAATGATTCATTCCCAAAAGGCCGCGTGGCTAACCGACCGGTAGTGTGGAGAAAAAAAAATACTTTGAGTATTCGATGTGTTAGAGACGGACTATCTCTGCGCATCTTACCTTTCGTTACGTGTGCGCTATGCATTAAGGGCCATCGCCCGAAACGTCGTCGCTTCTCTATTGTTTTCGCTTCAAGGTAGCAGTGCTCTTGGCGAGTGTGATATTGGGGGGGGGGGGTCATGATAACAATGGGCTTCATCATTTCTGGCAATACCACAAGGGGGTGTTAAGAAGTCCAAACACAGCTGTTGCAAGTCATCATCGAGTCACGACGCTTGTGATAACAAAAAAATAAACAGCAGCATGCAAACCAGAGGTCGCAACCGGGTACCCGATACCCGTACCCTACCCGATACCCAGCTACCCGAACCCGGCCGGGTACGGGTACCCGTTTGCGACCCTGGTGCGGCCGGGTACGGGTACGGGTAGGCCGTGAGTCACTGGTGAGTAACCGTTTGTCACTCATTTCCCATCGTCTTGTCTCTTCTCACAATTCAAGTTCCTAGAATCAACCCAACCGCGCCTGCAACATGGTTTCATCCCAGAGGTCGCAATCAGGTACCCGATATCCGTACCCTACCCGTACCCGGCCAGCCGGGTACGGGTAGGGTACGGGTACGGGTACGGCCGGGTACGGGTAAGGAATCAAAACCCGTTTGCGACCTCTGATGCAAACACACGCGGGTGGACAACAATGTACGACAACATTGTCCCTCGAAACTGTTTGGTCGAGAGCAGAGTTGCAGCCTCCTCCTCCTCCCGCGTGGCCTCGTCTCCGGATGGCACCGCAGGGCGAACAGCGGCGGCGCAAGGGGGGTTGGGGGGTTAACGCCAGCGCATCAAGGCGTGCATGGCCCGGCTTCGTGAGCAGTTACACCTACGAGTGTGTTGAGTCATCGCCTTTGATGTCCGCGCCTTCTTTTTTCGCCGCGGCTACCGCATCGGCAGCAGCATCGGCAGCGGCAGCAGAGTCAGCCGAACAACGTGTTTAATCGAGGACAGATGGGGGGATCGTTTCCCATCGCATTGGCACGACCGTGGCTGAGAGGCGGTGGGATTGAGACGGGAATGGGATGGGGAGAAGATGGATGAGTGGAGGACACACCGCGTTCTCTACACTCACCGACAAAGACACGGATTGCCCCCAACCTCCGCCCCCCGTGTAGCCTTCACAGACTGTTGTACTGTCAGCGAGTATCACCTGTGAAGGCCGGAACGGCACGCGAAGGGGGTGGGTGGCCGGCACCACGCCCGGCCGCCTTTGTCTCCTCCCCGAGTGGCGATGTTCACCCACCGGAACGGGGAACTCGTTGAAAGGCTGGAGTCGACCCAGGAGACGAGCGGGACCAGTTTCTGGCACGAAAAGACAAAGACGTCGCAATTCCCCATCGGTCCCGACACAGACTACCGGGGGGCAATGGTTTGGATCAGATGCATCTGCTCTAAAAACAACAACATCATCATCAACAACAACGTGGCTTCAGTCGCCGTGCGAAGGAACACCTCCAGCTCCCTCCCCCCCTCCCAGGCGTGGGCATGTAACCTCGGCAGCAGTTCTGTGATATCAACATCCACGGGCCGTTCTCCGAGACTTCTCGCTGCGAGGATTCCGATCGCAAATGCCTCTCCGTCCCGTGGCCACGCGGGCGTGAAGGGCGGTACAGCTGCCGTGGGTTTGAAGTTCGTTTGGGACGGAGACACGTGGGAGACCTCTAGTGGTCAGGATGAATCGGTCTCAGTCGGAATTTATTTTTTATTTTTTCCTTTCACTGGAAGAATCCGATGAGCAATGAAGCTCCTTATTTACGGATGTCCAGGTGAGTGTGTGAGTTAGTTTCCCGAGTCACCAAACATGACTACAGCACGAATATACAAACTGAGTGCAGCATTGAAGCAACTATAAGTCAGAGCAAATATGAAGAAAAAACCAAGCAACGATTAACTTCAATTATGTAATAGACGACGTTACGGGCAATGACCCTTCTTCACAGCACATGGAGAAGGCAGGTATGTATGTTGAACTTATTTCGCACCCGTACGTAGCCGACCGTGCGGTGGAAGGACAACAAACTAACGCACACAACAAACGGTTCTAAAGAAACGAGGTTGTCAATCGAGATGATAATGGTGATTTACAAGTGCACAGCTCCCGGCGGCTTCCCGATATCGGAAGGGAAGAGCGTTCCAGACGGCCACAGCAGCAGCGCATCTGAAAGCGCCGCGCGACAACGCGGTGACCACCGACTTTGTTCGATGGCTGAGTCCAAAATCCGCTGCTGCTGCTTCTACTACGAGGATGATGACCGTACGGGGTGTCGCGGGCTGATGGTTTATGCAACCACCACTCTCTCTCTCTACCTTTACATCTCTGGCCTCTTGTCTATGCGCTGTGAAATAAGAACCCATTGGTCCGAAACTTCGGCGGTTATATAGATACATCATATATTAGATGTTTGTATATTTTTCGATTTAAAGCTTTCGTGACTGCAGGGATTCATATTCTTCATTCTTTCGGTAAAGTCACACAGAAGGGAAATAATAAAAAAATAAAAATATAAAACACTAAAAATCCTCACGACGTTTCGACTGCAACACAAGCAATCATCATCAGGTGTGAAATCCACAGCATATGGAACGTCGTGAGAATTTGTATTCTTTTATATTTTTATTATTTTATTAGTTCCCTTCTACGTGACTTTACCGAAAGAACCAAGAATATGTTTGTATATTGTTAAGGCCGCACGCGTAACAGTCAGCGGTGTTATTATCGACAGAATTGTGTTGACTTTTAAGAGGTAAATCAGAGCAACTGGGACGTTAATTGGGAGAGGTCGGGCGCAGGCGGAGGGGAGGAAAGTTACATCCCCCACGACCACCCCACAATTTCCCAGCATCTATTTATAATCTGGAGCGATGGATGGACTGGGGGACAGAGAGAGAGATGGGGGCGGGGGGAGAGAAGGAGTATTTGATATACGAGAGCATTTGAATTCGCCAACTCTAATGCACTTGTGATCGTATCGCGAGATTATGTAAATGCGCCCTGTATGTAATCCATCACTCCCTGCCGAAGCTCGGCTGTTCTCCCCCGCCGTCTTCCCTGTCCATCCGTCACGGGGGGGGGGGGGGGGGCGCTACTCTTTTATCTTTAAATAACGCACCAGGGAACCCAAGTGATGGAAATTCCACATTGGTGCGGCGAGTTTCGCGGTCCAATTAGAGGACTATATCGTCATCATCGTCGTCATCGATCATTCAATTGCATCAGTCACGGACCAGGAATGGTTCAGATTATAATTACGCAGGTAATTATCATTCCTATAATCATGCTTAGCTTGATGATCATTCGTAGTGTAAATCACATAAAGTGGTTTCGTCGTTCATCCACATTGCCTCTCAGCATCACCCAGGAACCACCCACGCCGTCCTCGACATCTTAAGATGACTAATGAGTTGTTGATTAGTGTGGGAGGAGACCGGGACACCCGGAGAACACGCACTCGTGCGAGGGGGAAACACTCTATCCCCGTACAGATGGGAAAGATATTTATTCGTGCAGGGCACGGCACCACCTCCTCCCTCGACGCCCACAGCAAGAAGGGGGTTTCACAACAACATCGGTGTGGTGATCAACAAACCCTCGCTGCTTGCAGCTGCTGCCTCGACAGTGCTGGATTACAGGCAGCAGCGGCAGCCGCGGCAGCAGCAGCAGCGGCATTGTAGCTACTGTTACGGCTCGGCTCTTAGCCGTGAGCGGGAATCGAACTCGGGTCGTCGGGTTCGTAGCGAAGAGCGCTAACCGCTCCGCACAACACACGCACGTCAGTGTATACACACGCGCACGCACACGCACGCACACACCTGTGTATACACACACACACATACCAGTATACACATCCGCACGTACACACCTGTGCACACACGTGTAACCATACAAAAGTGCTGTTAGCGAGTAGCACCTATGAAGGCCGGCACTGTGGCACACCAGGGGGTGGGTGGCCAACACCACGCCCGGCCGCCTTTGCCTCTCTAGTGGCGATGTTTACACATCGCACCAGTGACTCATTTGAAGCTGAGTCGACCTAGGGGAGGCCCAGGACCGGTTCAGATAATCGTCACTGGGTGTCGGCCGTGAGCGGGAATCGAACCCGTCCGGCCAGGTTCGTAGCGCAGCGCGCTAACCGCTACACCACCGCTCCCACACACACACACCTGAGCACACACGAACGAACATCGGTAAACACACACACACACAACTGTGTACTTGCGTACCCATGCGCGTGTGTGTGTCCCCCCCCCGCCGCCCCCTCGCCCCCCTCGCCCCCCCCCCCTCGCCCCCTCGCCCCCCCCCCCTCCTCCCGACCCCACTTCAGCGCTGGAGTTTGAGGAGGGTGAGTTCCTGGACATCGAGTCCATCCGCAGGGACCAGGCGGGCGAGTACGAGTGCAGTGCAGCCAACGAGGTGTCCGCTCCCGACGTGCGCCGCGTCCGCGTCTCCGTTAAGTGTGAGTCTCGCTCGCCTCGGTGCAGCGGCGAGTCGGTAAGGCTCGTCACTGCGAGTCGGTCGCGACGCGCAACCCCCTGGCCGCCGCCGCCGCTGCCATTGCTGCTGCTGAAGCTCCTGCTGCAAGGGATGGTGGTGATGGTGATGCATCTTTTTGCTGAGTGGACTTGCCGATGACCGGTACCAGCGGTGTCAAGATCGGCCTCTGTGGAGGAGGCTCGTGAAGGACGCTGCTGGGCGGTTGGAGGCAGTCGCCCTCCAACAACAACGGAGGGCGGAGGAGCGACGCTCACAACAACGAGCGGAGCGCCGGGTGGCTAAAGCACAGCGAGTTGGTACAGTAGGGGGCACAGGTGGTGCATCAGCCAGTCATCTCAGTCAGTCGACCCGTGGCACCTGCGGGGTCTGCTCCGTGACCTCCTGCCAGCGGGCGTTAGACACTTCACGTGGCCTCAAGGTGCACATAGCCTGGCACAAGCGTCGTGGTGACGTCACCACCACTTAGTGGCGAATGGCGGTTGTTGTCGGTGATGCATCTGCCGGTCATCTCATTCAGTCGACTGCATGGCACCTGGTGGGTCTGTCACGTGAGCTCCCCCCGGTCAGCTGTGAGCCTTCGGCGCTCCACGTGAACAACCTCAGGGTGCACCCAGCCTGGCACAGGCGGCCGTGGCGACGTCACTGCCGCTAAGTGGCGAACAGCGGCCGCTGTTGTTGCTGTTGTTGGTGGTGGTGGGAATTAACCGTTACAAAATAATGATGATGAAATATGTAATAAAATAAAAATATAACATGACAATTTGATAAAAAAAATTTACGATAACAATAAATATATGACATTAACAAAATGGACAATTGTTGAACATATTCACTCTCATCATTCAAATTTCTCAGCGCCGCGTTGGGTCGTCAGGCGAGAGGGGTGATGGTTTACTCGGTTGAAACAAAATTCACAGTCTTCTTGATTCTTTCGGTAAAGTCACATAGAAGGGAAATAATAAAATAATAAAATAATTCTCACGACGTTTCGGCCACAACGCAAGACAGCGTCATTCAGACGCTGTCTTTCCGACAGACCTGTTCTTCACCTGAGGACGGCTGCTTGCGTTGTGGCCGAAACGTCGTGAGAATTATTGTATTATGTTTTATTTTTATTATTTCATTATTTCCCTTCTACGTGACTTTACCGAAAGAACCAATAAGATGAATCCCTGCAGTCACGAAAGCTTTCAATCGAAATTTAGAATTCACAGTCGCCGAACAAAACGATTGAGAACGACTGCCGTGAAGCCATCCCTCTGCCCACGACCCCCTTACCCACCGGGTCCTCCCCAACCCCCCCCCCCTGCCCCCCCCCCACCCCCTGTGCCCCCCAACCCACAGACGCCCCCACCATCACCGAGGCTCGCAGCGTCGGAGTCCCCGTGGGCCGCTCCGTGATGTTGCGCTGCGAGGCGCAGGCCGATCCCTCCGCAAGCTTCACGTGGTTCAAGGAGGATCGCAGGTCGGTGCCGGAGGTAGTCTGGGTGCCACGGTGGCTATAGGAGATGTTAACTACCTCGCCTGGTGCGCAGGAAGTCGTGGGGTTTGATCCCGACTCTGACGCCTGCTGCTGTGTATTTGGAGTTTGCGTATCTCTCTCTCATCATCAACATCATCACGGTGGCTAGGAGATGTTAACTACCTCGCCTGGTGTACAGGAGGTCGTGGGTTCGATCCCGACCCTGACGCCTGCTGTGTATTTGGAGTTTGCGTATCTCTCTCTCTCATCATCATCATCATCACGGTGGCTAGGAGATGTTAACTACCTTGCCTGGTGCGCAGGGAGTCGTGGGGTTTGATCCCGACTCTGACGCCTGCTGTATATTTGGAGTTTGCGTATCTCTCTCTCTCATCATCATCATCATCACGGTGGCTAGGAGATGTTAACTACCTCGCCTGGTACGCAGGGAGTTGTGGGGTTTGATCCCGACCCTGACGCCTGCTGCTGTGTATTTGGAGTTTGCGTATCTCTCTCTCATCATCATCATCACGGTGGCTAGGAGATGTTAACTACCTCGCCTGGTACGCAGGGAGTCGTGGGGTTTGATCCCGACCCTGATGTCTGCTGTATATTTTGAGTTTGTGTGTCACTTTTTCTCTCATCACGATCATCATCACGGTGGCTAGGAGATGTTAACTACCTAGCCTGGTACGCAGGAAGTCGTGGGGTTTGATCCCGACCCTGACGCTTGCTGCTGTATATTTGGAGTTTGCGTGTCACCTTTTCTTTCTCATCATTATCATCATCACGGTGGCTATGAGATGTTAACTACCTCGCCTGGTGCGCAGGAAGTCGTGGGGTTTGATCCTGACCCTGACGCCTGCTGTGTATTTGGAGTTTGCGTGTCACTTTTTCTCTCTCATCATCACGGTGGCTAGGAGATGTTAACTACCTCGCCTGGTACGCAGGAAGTCGTGGGGTTTGATCCCGACCCTGACGCCTGCTATATATTTGAAGTTTGCGTGTCACTTTTTCTCTCTCATCATCATCATCATCACGGTGGCTATGAGATGTTAACTACCTCGCCTTGTACGCAGGAAGTCGTGGGGTTTGATCCCGACCCTGACGCCTGCTGTATATTTGGAGTTTGCGTGTCACTTTTTCTCTCATCATCATCATCATGGTGGCTAGGAGATGTTAACTACCTCGCCTGGTACGCAGGGAGTCGTGGGGTTTGATCCCGACACTGACACCTGCTGTATATTTAGAGTTCGCAGTGTCTCTCTCCCCACGGTCGCGTGGATTTTTCTCCGGGTCCTCCTGTTTTTCCCTCCACATTTAGAATCGACATTACGCGTTCACGGTATTTGGCCGCTGCTATAAATTCCCACGCGGCAAGCCGCTTCGTTGGGCTATCGCTTGTGGTCAAGGTGCTTCTGATAAAAGTGCTACAAGGCTCAGTGGGGCCTTTACCTGGTAAAATAAAAAAATAAAAATAATAATTAAAAAAATTAGTTACGAAGCGTCGGCGAGTGTGGGGAGAGGTGGTCAACTCGTGGCTGCCCCACCGCACTTTCGTACCTTGCTGGCCTTCAATAGGGGCTCGCTAACAGGCCTCACGTACGTCTACGGTTGTGTCGTTCACTACTTTTCTAGAAGAGGGGGGGAGGGACTTTTTGGCCGATAAGACATCATCAGTCGTGGTGAGGGCCGCCACACATTTTGAAACCATCGTTGGGTCTGACAACAGCACGATGATGATGATGGTGATGATGATGGTGATAATGATGGTGATGATGGTGGTTGTGGTGGTAGCAATGTAGTGTGAAGGCCGCCACACATTTTGAAACCATCGTTGGGTTTGACAGCAGCACTATGATGATGATGGTGGCGATGGTGATGATGATGATGGTGGTTGTGATGGTAGCAATGTAGTGTGAAGGCCGCCACACATTTTGAAATCATCGTTGGGTTTGACAGCAGCACGATGATGATGATGATGATGGGGGTTGTTGTCACCATTTGTGTTTTGTGTCGGGGGGGGGGGGGTGCAACACGTCAGGGGGCCGAACTAAAGGCCACCAATGGGGCCCGCCCGTAGCCCGCGTGGCCTTGCGATGAAGAACTCTGCTGTAATCTGGTCACCATCGCTGCTCACGTCAGCCTAAGCCAGGAGTCCCCTCGTGATCTTCTCAATTTGTCATGGGCTCTTGAAGAATGAAAACGATCGATGTCATCGTCGTCATTATCATCGTCGTCAGTGGTTTATGGGAAAAGCACGACGGGTTACTCGTCCGCAGGCTTCTGACGGCACCGTTGTCCGCTCCCCTCTCGCCTGATGTTGATGATGGTGGGGAGCGGTGGCGCAGCGGTTAGCGCACTGCGCTACTAGAGACCCGAGTTCGAGTCTACGCTCGCGGCCCATCCAACGCCAGTGACGATTATCTGAATCGGTCTTGGGGACCTCTCACACACACACACTCACACGTACACGGGCACGCACACTCACACACGCACTCTCACACACACACGCACTCTTACACGCACACACACACTCTCACACACACGTACACGAATACTCTCTCACACACACACACGCGCGCGCACTCTCTCACACACACGCACACTCTCACACACACACACGCACGCACTCTCACGCACACACACGCTCACACACATGCGCACGAATACTCTCTCACGCACACACACACTCTCTTTCACACGCACAAATACTCTCACACACACACACGCGCGCGCACGCTGCCACACGCGCGTGTCCTCCCCCCCCCATCCCCCTCCAGGCTGCTGAACGGCCTGGCCGGGCTGCACATCCAGAGCAGCGGGCGCCACTCGCTGCTCACGTTCGTGAACGTCACGGAGGAGACGTACGGCAACTACACGTGCGTCGCCGCCAACGTGCTGGGCGCCAGCAACGCCAGCATGCTGCTCTACAGTGAGTGGCCTCCACCACCCCGTCGAGTCATCGTCAGCGGCGCGCGCAACGACGCTGCGAGCCGTCGACCGTTCGAAACGACGACCCGGCGACGGAATGGGTCGTTCGTTCGACGACTCGTCGGTTCGTCGGCGCGCGCATTTCGAACGCAGTCGCCGGTCTACGTAAACAACGACTCGTCGATTGATTTTTGTTGCGTAAAGATGCATCGATTTATCGACGCACGCAATGACGCAGTCTCTCCGTCGACGTAAACAATTACTCATCGATCGATTTATGCGCGTAAAAACATCGTCGATTCATTGTTTGCGCGTAAAGACTCGTCGATTCGTAGCTGCGCACGAAGACTCATCGGTTCATCGAAACGCGCGCGTAAAGATTCATCGATTCATTGATGGGCGCAACAAACACAACGATCCATCGACGCACATCACGGCGCGCTTGTCCATCGACGCGCGCAATGATTTTGCACCGATCCATCAACGCCCCGAAGTGTTGATAGACGAGACGCCTAGGCCGGGTGACGGGAGGTGTTAAGACCGGGGGGGGAGAGGGAGAAGGCGCGCCGCAGATAAGGAACGCGGCTTCGAGACCATCGGAGCGTTGACGGTTCCGGGCAGCGCATCAACCCGGGGCGCACGCCCTGCCCGCGCAGGGGCAAGCCCCGGGATGGTGGCCGTCCAATCGGTGTCGTTCATTTCGAAAGTTGCGATTTCAGCGATCACCCCGGCTGACCCCATCGACTCGCCACGAAGCTCGTGTGACACACGGTCATGCTCGCGTCTGCAATGGGGAGCGGCGGTGTGCAGCGGTTCGCTAAGCTGCACAACGATTCCCGCTGCACGGACCAACAACACCGGTCACGATTATCTGAACCGGTCCTGGGCCTCCCCTAGGTCGACTCGGCCTCAAATGAGTACCCGGTGCGGTGTGTCATCATCGCCACTCGGGAGACAAAGGCGGCCGGGCGTGGTGCTGGCCACCTCGTGTGCCGTGCCGGCCTTCATAGGTGTTCACTCACAGAACTTGCCCCAACAGTCTGTTAAAGCTATGTAGGGGATTCTTGTCTTGTTTTGCTATCTCCATATTTATTTATTCACTTGCTTGACCTTTATCCTACTCTTCTATCCTTTCTTGCACTTTTTTGTTGATGCAAATTTCTGAGCACCGCACCCTTAATTGTCATCTGTAAAAAAGAGCTTCATCCGATTCCTCCTCCTCCCTCCCTCTCTCCTCTCCTCCCTCCCTCCTCCTAAATAAAGATTCAGATTCTGATTCTAATTCAGAAACCGCCGGAATCTGAGCCGTGCCAGCCCAGTGCCTCTGACACGGCCACCGTGAAACCGCCCTGAGCCACGCAGCCCACCTGGCTGATTCGACTTCTATAATGAGGTTCACAATGGCCAAGTCAGAGAACGTTAATGGGACGCCTGGGTCAGCCACTCTCTCTCTTTCTCTCTCCCGCTATCTCTCTAATGAGGTTCACACTGACTATGTCAGACGATGCAGCGATTATCGCTGATATCCTGGATCAGGGCACGGATATACAGGTTGGCCCAAAAATCAGGACACAGAATTGTCATATTTTTTTTAACTCATGAACGGTTATTTAATTGATTTTAGTAAATGTTCAAACACAGCCCTTTGTCAATCCACTGCTGGATGAGGTCCTGCCACACCGACCCCATCGTGAGAGTTGTTTGACCATACTTCACCACGCTGGTCAGTGCGCATTGGTGAGTGCGTTCGTAGCGCAGCGTTGCTATAACCACTTCGGCACCACCGCTCTACCCAACAAAAACATACACAAAACTAACTAAACAGATGCTAGATTTGAAGCTTTCGTGACTGCAAGGATTCATACTCTTAGGTTTTTTCGGTAATGTCACATAGGTAAACATAAATAATACAAATAATATAAATAATAATATAAATTAAATAATAAATCACGACTTGTGTTGCCTCCGAAACGTCGTGATTTATTATTTAATTTCTATTATTTATATTATTTATTTTTACCAACGTGACTTTACCGAAACAATAACTAAACAGACATTCCACAGCCCGTCATGATCATCATAGGGCGCCATCGCGAGATGTTAACTACCTCACCTGGTATGCAGGAGGTCGTGGGTTTCAATCCCGACCCTGACGCCTGCTGTATATTTGGAGTTTGCGTGTCTCTCTCCCCGTGGTCCCGTGGGTTTGTCTCCGGATCCTCCGGTTTTCCCCTCCACATTTAGAATCAACATCACGCGTTTGGAATATTTCGCTGCAATCGATGTCCACGTGTTCCGCCACTTTGGCGAGCTATCATTTGTGATAGCCCAGGTCGCTTCTAGAAAATAAATATATTAGCTTAGTGGACCCTTACCTGGTAAAATAAAAAAAAAACATGTTAAATTTCTATTTAAAGCTTTCGTGACTGCAGGGATTCATCTTCTTGGTTCTTTTACGTGACTTTACCGAAAGAACCAAGAAGATGAATCCCTGCATTCACGAAAGCTTTAAATCGAAATTTAACCGACACTACGGGGTGGGATTCCATAAAACGTTAAGATCCTTCCCTTCTACGTGACTTTACCGAAAGAACCAAGAAGAGAAAAAAAAACATGCTTTTAGTTTAATCATCTTCACAATGAGCCACAATCACTCCACTGCTGGATGAAGCCCTACCTCGAGGCGACTGCACGCCACTAACTTAATAATTCACACATTCATCCCCCCCGCTGATTATAAATGACTCTCCGTGGGCAGGTGTCGACATTGATTCTCAACAGTTAACAATCGATTTCAATCATCTCCGCTCGCTGCTTAAGCTCCTAAAAGTAGAGACAATTTTAATTGAAAACGCAGACAAAGATCCCCCGTGTAGCCCACGCAGACTGCCGGGGCAAGCCACCACCAAAGGGCAGGAGGCCAGCAACGGAGGGCACGAGGTCGGCTGGTGTTTGCGAGAACCCACGCCCGGCCGTCTTTGTCTCTCCCCCCCCCCCCCCCAAGCTTGTTTTTTTTATTTTGAACAAGCGACACGAGGGGCACCATTATAATGCTGCGTGCATCGAGGTTTAAAGGTTACGGAGCGGTTCACGTGGTCACTCTCCATCCCCTGCACCACCGCTCCCCTTAACCCTACACACACAAAGGTCCCCCGTATAGCCTTAACAGAGCGTTGGCGAAAGTGCTATTCAGGGGCACCTATGAAGGCCCAGTCGGCACACGAGGGGGGGGGGGGTGGGTGGCAGCACCACGCCTGGCCGCCTTTGTCTCCCGAGTGGCGAGGCACCAGTTACTCATTTGAGGCTGAGTTGAGCTTTAAGGGGAGGCCAAGAACCGGTTCAGATATTCGTCACCGTGGTGTCGGTGGCTCTGAACGGGAATCGAACTCGGAGCCGGTGGGTTCGTAGCGCTAACCGTTGCACCACCGCTCCCCCGTTGAAAAATTAAATAGCCAGAGACACAAAATGCACGAAGCGTGATTGTTCACCCATTTAATGAATCCACTTACGGCAATTGCATGGCTGTGCTGGCATCATCCCCCAACGCGCTGACCACGTTGTTTGACTAATTTCCTTTGGTAATCGCGTGTCGTGTGGTGTGGTGTGTGTCTGTCGTGTGTGGTGTGTGTGTGTGTCGTGTGCATCGTGTGATTTGTGTGTCGTGTGCTGTGTGTGTCGTGTGGCGTGTCGTGTATGTGTCGTGTGGTGGGGTGGGTATGTGTGTCGTGTGGTGTGTGTGGTGTGGTGTGTGTGGTGTGTGTGGTGTGTGTGTGTGGTGTGTGTGTGTCGTGTGGTGTGTGTGTGTGGTGTGTGTGGTGTGTGTGTGTGGTGTGTGTGGTGTGTGTGTGTGGTGTGTGTGGTGTGTGTGGTGTGTGTGGTGTGGTGTGTGTGTGGTGAGTGTGTGTGTGGAGTGTGTGGTGTGTGTGGTGTGTGTGGTGTGTGTGTGTCGTGTGGTGTGTGTGTCGTGTGGTGTGTGTGGTGTGGTCTGTGTGTGTGGTGTGTGTGTGGGGTGTGTGGTGTGTGTGGTGTGTGTGTGTGTCGTGTGGTGTGTTTGTGTGTCGTGTGTGTGTGGTGTGTGTGGTGTGGTGTGTGTGTGGTGTGTGGTGTGTGTCGTGTGTGTGTGTGTCGTGTGGTGTGTTTGTGTGTCGTGTGTGTGTGGTGTGTGTGGTGTGGTGTGTGTGTGGTGTGTGGTGTGTGTCGTGTGTGTGTGTGTCGTGTGGTGTGTTTGTGTGTCGTGTGTGTGTGGTGTGTGTGGTGTGGTGTGTGTGTGGTGTGTGTCGTGTGTGTCCTGTGTCTGTGTCGTTTTTATTTGTTTTCTTTTTTCCTTCATCCATTGCGGAAATGTCACAAACATCACCGCCGCGTGCTGCCTCCAACACCAACTCCGACTCGACCATCTGCTGCGGACCCCCCTCCTCCCATACCCCCAAAACAACAACCACCACCCCCTATTCACCTATCCCCTTGTACCCCCCCGTAACCCCCCACATGACCACCCCCATTGCCCCCCCCCCCCCGTAACCCCCCCACATGGCCACGCTCATTACCCCCCCTCCATAACCCCCCATATGGCCACCCCCATTACCCCCGTTACCCCCCCACATGACCACCCCCATTACCCCCCCTAACCTCACCATGGCCACGCCCATTATCCCCCCCCCCGTAACCCCCCACATGGCCACGCCCATTACCCCCCCTAACCTCAACATGGCCACGCCCATTATCCCCCCCCCCGTAACCCCCCACATGGCCACGCCCATTATCCCCCCTCCCCGTAACCCCCCACATGGCCACGCCCATTACCCCCCCTAACCTCAACATGGCCACGCCCATTATCCCCCCCGTAACCCCCCACATGGCCACGCCCATTATCCCCCCCCCCCGTAACCCCCCACATGGCCACGCCCATTGTCCCCCCTCCCTCCCGCCCACCACCTCACCGCCTGCGTCATCGTGTCGATGCCCATTCCACGTGAGTGAAACACTGCCCAGCCACCGCACCACTCAGCCGGCTCACAGTCGCGACTGGGACACGGGGGGGTGAGGACAAAGAGCTTTGTAGCTCATCGGGTAAAAAAACAATTATCATATTGTGCTACTGGCAAATGAGGTTCCAATGGTGTAAATGCTTACCCCGAGCTCTCATACTCTGATGGTGCATTGTCTCTGAGTTGTGCGCCTTTTGGCGTCATCTGGTCCAACCCATGTGAGACTAGGCTCTAAGGAAAGCTGTCTCGGGTGTGGACCAATCAACTTCAAGGACAGTGCATACATTATCAGTGTTATGTTTTTTTTGTTTGCATTATGGCTGCAGGTATTGTGGTCTATGCAAACATGACTCCTTGTAAAAAAGGTGTCAGTTTTGTTGCCAGATAGAAGGGTAAAAAACCAATTATCTTATTTTTTACGGGCAAATGAGGTTCCAATGGTGTAACTGCACATAGACTCAACACTACCCATAGACTCAACACTGCCCATAGACTCAACACTACCCACAGACTCAACACTACCCACAGACTCAACACTACCCACAGACTCTGACCATACTTCCCCATTATTTGATTCTTTCTGAATCCATCTTATCTTAATAGATTCGAGATCCCCCCTCCCCCCCCCCCCAAAAAAAAAGTCAGATAATTTCAAAATCTGTCACTTTCTCCACGCAATATATTTTTGCGTGCAATTATACACCACGATACATGCATATGTATCGTTGAAACTGCCTGATTATAAACCACAACTACTCGGTCGTCAACCCTCGATTATCTGGAGTAATTGTGGCAGGGGAGAGGTGGGGGGGGGTGCGGGCGAGTGGCCAGCATAGCATAAGGTAACCTGCACAATTCCAACACGCGTGTAGATTAGGCGACTATAATGACAATGCTCCAGTAATAACAAAACGTATTGTGTCTCCGTGTTGTAGAATATTGACGAATGCGTCGAGGTTAACGAAGACGTAGCGCGTGCTCTTTGTTCATAATCGTTTGCGTGCAGAAGCGTCTCGGGCCCACGTGCACCACGAGACCTCAACGCGTGAGGAGCAGTGCTCATGCAGCAGCAGCAGCACAGACACATGTAGATATTGATCCGAATACCGGATTTATTGGCGAGAATTATCATCAGGCGAATGTTTGCCTTGGCTCGTCCAGGGTAGCGTCACTCACTGGACACTTTCTTTGGGTGCCACGGTAGCTAGGAGATGTTAACTACCTCGCCTTGTGTGCAGGAGGTCGTGGGTTCGATCCCGACCCTGACGCCTGCTGCTGCTGTATATTTGGAGTTTGCGTGTCTCTCTCTCTCATCATCATCACGGTGGCTAGGAGATGTTGACTACCTCGCCTGGTATGCAGGATGTCGTGGGTTCGATCCCGACCCTGACACCTGCTGCTGTGTATTTGGAGTCTGCGTGTCTCTCTCATCATCATCACGGTGGCTACGAGATGTTGACTACCTTGCCTGGTGTGCAGGAGGTCGTGGTTTCGATCCCGACCCTGACGCCTGCTGTATGTTTGGAGTTTGCGTGTCTCTCTCATCATCATCACGGTGGCTAGGAGATGTCAACTACCTCGCCTGGTATGCAGGAGGTCGTGGGTTCGATCTCGACCCTGACACCTGCTGTATGTTTGGAGTGTGCATATCTCTCTCATCATCATCATCATGGTGGCTAGATGTCGACTACCTCGCCTGGTATGCAGGAGGTCGTGGTTTCGATCCCGACCCTGACGCCGGCTATATATTTGGAGTTTCCGTGTCTCTCTCCCCGTGGTCGCGTGGATTTTTCACCGAAACCTCCAGGTTTTTCGATCCACGTTTAGAATCAACATGACGCGTTTGGAGTATTTGGCTGCTATACATTTCCACGTGTTTACAAGCCAATTCGTTGAGCTATCATTTGTGTCCAGGTCACTTCTGAAAAAGAGCCCGCATAGCTAAGTGGAGCCTTACCTGTTGAAATAAATAAAAACGTCAATGGTGCCATCCAGGGTCCCCGCGTGACAGTGCGGATGTCAAGGGCAAGCACGTGGCCCACGTTTTCTCAGAATCTTTTTTTCTTGGTTCTTTCGGTAAAGTCATGTAGAATGGAAATAATAAAATAATAAAAATAAAACATTCTGAAATAAAATAATAATAAAATAATATTGTATTATATTGTTATATTATTATATTATATTATTATTTTGTTATGTTTTATTTTTATTATTTTATTATTTCCATTCTACGTGACTTTACCGAAAGAACCGAGAAGATGAATACCTGCAGTCGCGAAAACTTTAAATCGAAAAATAGAATCTTTTATTCATCCTGAATAAATCCGACGAGCTACAGAGCTCTTTGTCACTGTTGTCAAGTAGTTTGACTTTACCGAAAAAAAACAAAAAGTATGAATCCTTGCAGTCACGAAAGCTTCAAATCTAGAATAGATGTCAAGTAAATTTGACTTAAAGCTTTCGTGACTGCAGGGATTCATCTTCTTGGTTCTTTCGGTAAAGTCACGTAGAAGGGACGGCTGCTTGCGTTGTGGCCGAAACGTCGTAACTAAACAGACATTCCACAGCCCGTCATGATCATCATAGGGCGCCATCGCGAGATGTTAACTACCTCACCTGGTATGCAGGAGGTCGTGGGTTTCAATCCCGACCCTGACGCCTGCTGTATATTTGGAGTTTGCGTGTCAGTCTCCCCGTGGTCCCGTGGGTTTGTCTCCGGATCCTCCGGTTTTCCCCTCCACATTTAGAATCAACATCACGCGTTTGGAATATTTCGCTGCAATCGATGTCCACGTGTTCCGCCACTTTGGCGAGCTATCATTCGTGATAGCCCAGGTCGCTTCTAGAAAATAAATATATTAGCTTAGTGGACCCTTACCTGGTAAAATAAAAAAAAAACATGTTAAATTTCTATTTAACATGTTTTACGTGACTTTACCGAAAGAACCAAGAAGATGAATCCCTGCATTCACGAAAGCTTTAAATCGAAATTTAACCGCCACTACGGGGTGGGATTCCATAAAACGTTAAGATCCTTCCCTTCTACGTGACTTTACCGAAAGAACCAAGAATATGATAGCAAGTAGTTTCACAGATGTCCAGGGTGGCCTAAAAGGAAGGACACATTGGGGTGGTTGTATTTATGTTTAACAATTAACACAGGCATGCTTCGCTTACTTTAACAAATGTTTAAATAGACTCCCTGTGATAACGTATTCATTGTCTTTGGCACCGATTTGGCCAACTCGGTTTCAAAGACAATGTTCACATTATTATCAAAGCACATTTGTTCGCGTGTTTTTTTTTCATCACAAGCATGATGTGTTGTTTATGCAGACTCGATGATGCCTTGCGATGTGTGTCTGTGTCTGTTTGGTGTTTGAACATCTTAACAACTTCTGTGTTATTGCCGGAGAGGGAAAAGCCGATTCTTTTTTTTTCTTCATAATTTTCATGCCGGCAAAAGTAAATGATCCCGTAGATAGACTTCCATGGACATCGTGCATGATGCATGGAATCTCGTTTTGCAATGAATTCAGGACGCTTTAAAGATTGCAGATTGCTTTTTTTAACGTACACAAATCTTATTGAAATACGTTCGTCTTCAGTGCATTTTCTCTCCAGTCTTAAATGTCATCTGACAAGCAAAAAGTAAATAGATATTAATGCCAATAGATAACATATGAAGCTCAACGAATACAACATAAAAATGTTTAATGCCAGTATGGAAGTAAATTAAATAACCCCTATTTGGGCCACCCTAAATAAAAACCCTTTATGTATCGTAACTTTTGGGCCACTCTGTATAGTAATAACAACCCATCTATTTAATGAACGAAATAGGAATATGTCTCCACGAATCTGGCTGTTGTAATTACTAGCGAAACGTCGTACTCGGATTGTAAATTTAGTTGATTTGCTCTCCAACGCACCGTTGTGCTGTACTAGTAACGAATTGGCATGTTCTGTTTCCGTGAAAAACTTTACTAATTGGCTGTATCGGGTGGTGGCTGGTTTAACGACATATTTACGCGATCAAACTAAAAAAAACTATATTATGGATGTTATTGGTCACGAAAGCCTACCTGTTAAAATAACCCTTTATGTGTCCTGGTTTTTAGGCCACCCTGAAAACAACCCTGTGTCCTAACTTTTGGGCCACCCCGTAGACACGCCTCTAGCGCCCTCTCGTGCTCAAAAATGAATAAGCAGACATGGACCGACTCCACAGACCGTGACCAGGGTTTTCCAAACTCAAATCCTCGCCGCCACCCTCCCACCACCAACCACCACCACGCTCCGTCGTTCCCCGGTGAACAATTTGCTCCCCCCACCCGTTGCACACTGCCCGCGCCCGATGATTGTTGAACGCGTCCCACGTGACGCTCTGAACAACTGACGCCGTCCGCGTCATGTGCTGCACGTGCACACGAAGACACGTGTGCCACGTGCACAACGCGCATGCGCGTCCCCACGTGCACACGCGCACACGTGTTCCACGTGTACACACACACACACATTTTCCACGTGCACAACACGCACGCGTGGAACAACGTTGTACACACGCACGGGCACACCGATCTCGAATCTAAACACGAGTTAATTGCTTCGGTGGGACGCGTTTAACAATTATCAGGCGCGCGAAGCGTGGGACGAGTTAATTGGTATTTAAATGGGGGGGGGGAGGAGTAAATTGGTGGTAGTGGTGGTGAGGGGGCCGTGATGACTGGAGTTCGGAAAACCCCACACACATCACCAGTGGCACGACCTTCTTTTTTCCCAGCAGTGGATACATCAGAGGTGACGACGATGATGATGACGATAACGATGGTGACATCGTTCGTTCTCATTATACACGAGCCCATGACAAATTGAAACATCACGAGTGGAATCCTGGCTCAGGCTAAAGGGAGTAGCGATGTCTTGAATTGAAGCTTTCGTGACTATACTCTTTGGTTCTTTCGGTAAAGTCACGTAGGTAGAAAAATAAAATAAATCACGACGTTTCGATCGCAACACAAGCAATCGTCATCAGGTGGGACAACCACGGCAATTAAAAAAACACTGCTGAAGTACTTGCTGTGGTTGTCCCACCTGATGACGATTGCTTGTGCAGCGATGTTGGACATCTCAGAGCGACGTTCTCCATCGCAAGGCCACGCGGGCCACTGCCGCCCCCCCCCCCTGGTGGCCTTCAGTGCGGCACCCTGACATGCGGCCACCCAGACACAAACCACAAATGGTGACAACACACCCCATCATCATCATCACCACCATCATCAACATCATCATCGTCATCGTCACCATCATCACCATCACCACCATCATCACCATCATCACCATCATCATCACCATCATCATCACCATCATCATCATCACCATCATCGTCATCGTCACCATCATCACCACCATCATCACCACCATCATCACCACCATCATCATCATCACCATCATCATCACCATCATCATCATCACCATCATGACCATCATCATCACCATCATCACCATCATCATCACCATCATCACCACCATCATCATCATCACCACCATCATCATCACCACCATCATCACCACCATCATCATCGTCATCGTCACCGTGCTGCTGTCAAACCCAGCGATTATTTCAAAATGTGTGGCGGCCTTCACACCACTTCTAATGATGTCTTATCGACCAAAGTGCCCCCCCCCCGTCTCCCCCAGCCCTGGAAAATAAGTAAATAACTTTGGTGTAGAGGGGGTGGGGGGCACTGAGTTAGCGAGCTCCGTTTCAACGGAGGGGGAGGGTGGTATTGGAATGGGGGGGGGGGGGAAATGTGTGGCGGCTCTCACGCTACCGATTATGTCTTATCGGCGAAGGTAGTCGTCGTCCCTCCCCCCCATCCCTTCTGATAATTAGTGAAGGACACTGCCCTAGACGGGAGGAAACAGAAGATGTGAGTGAATGTGTTTTGACACTGCCGCTGGTGTGTTTGCAGTTCGGGGAATTGAGCTAAATTACCGTATGAGCAATTACTGGGCTTGTACAACCAATTCATGAATGTTCCTATATGGATAATTAATGTATGAGTCTCTGTAGGTAATTGATGAGGCTGCTACGGTTACAATACGGCAGGGAGTGGATTTGAATACGGAGTAATTTGAATGTTACACGAGTATCTAGTGGGATTCAGACTCAGTCTAGAGTGGGACCATTATCTGAACCGGTCGTGGGCTTCCCCGTGGTCGACTCAGCCTCAAAATTAGTACCTGGTGCGGCGTGTGTAAATATCTTCCACTGGGGATACAAAGGCGGCCGGGCGTGGTGTGCTGGCCACATCATCCCCTCGTGTGCCATTCCAGACTTCATAGATGCTGATACAGGCTAACAGCACTTGCTTGAAACGTCTGTTGAAGGCTAAACGGTGACGAGATATTAACTACCTTGCCTGGTGTACATGAGGTCGTGAGTTCGATCCTGACCCTGACGATGTCTGTACATTTGAAGTTGGCGTCTTTCTCTCTCTCCCCGTGATCGCGTGAATTTTTCTCCGGGTCCTCCGTTTTTTTCCCTCCACATTCAGAAACATGCGTATCGAGAATGTGCCTGGTATATACTCACACACAAACCAACTTCGTTGAGCTATCATTTGTGGCCAGGTCGCTTCTGAAAAAGAGCTGCATAGCTCAGTGGACCTCACCTGGTGAATCAACAAAAAATATTTGAGTTTTTGGACTTTTTCAGGAAGCAAGAGAGATAATGAAACAATCATAATAATTGTATTCTTGGTTCTTTCGGTAAAGTCACGTAGAAATAATAAAATAATATAAATATAAATAAAAAAATAAAAAATAAAAATTGTAATTAACTACTGCCCTTTGTCATTACATCGCTGGATGAAGGCCTTCTCACACTGCCGGTCAAGTGGGGGTGGGGGGGCAGAGAGCGGGGGGGGGGGTGTTTGACCATACTTCACCATGCTGGTCACTACGGCTTGCGGTAGAGGGGGGCAACCCGTGGCTGGTACCTCACCTCTTTACAAAAACGTGATTTAAAAAAAAAAAGGAAGTTCACTAGTGAGTTAGTTCGTCGCTTGTGTGTCTCCCTAGGCCCGGGATCAGTGCGTGATGACAACAACGGTGTCAGTGCGAAGGCCGTGGCGAGCCCGTGGCTTCTCCTCCACGCGACGTTCCTTCTGCTCCTCTTCGCCCAGACGGTCTCCTGCAACTAAAATGAAACGGCTCCACCAATCAACGCGGATGACGTCATCACCATCAACAACAAACATCAAACAGCAAACTTCAACAACGCATTGTCGACTACTACAACAACAACAACGACTACGAGGACAATATTCACAACAATAAGAATAATAACAACAATAAAGAATAACAATAATGCAATGGTAACAACAACAAAAACCCATCATAATGTAGCCTATTCATATGAATGATTATACATCGTTGATCGTAAGACCTCATATCTATTATTCAGGGGCTTAATTTTCTCACGGAAGAGTGTGACAGTTTGTCCCTCTTGTAAGCGCGTGTGGACCTACCACTGCTCCTACTAACCAGTGCTAACCAGCCCATGGTGACACGTGCTTGTATACTGGCCGTGGTGTGCCGGGAATGTGTGGCAAGGAAAATGTTTTTTGTTTTGCCCTGTTCACCCACATGGGGTTGAAAAAGGAAGCCCCCTTTTTGCCCGCAGTCATCGCTTGAGATGCATTGGCCGACATCAAGACATCGAAACGCAATCTCTGTCAAATTTCCCCCCACTGATTTATCATTTGTTTTGGTTCGTTGTGTTTATCACACCGTGATTCTCAACGTTTGTCGAATGTTCGCGATATTCATCAGATACTCGGCTGCAACGTACATCGTGCTGATGCCATCACCACCATCGCTCGCCCATCAGCATCAACAGCCGTGATGTAAACCGCTGCAGGTGATGTGATGTGTAGAGTACTTGGAGCAATATGCAGTTCTGGTCCCTGTAGCTTAAAATACTTTGTAGTGGTTAGATTTTTGTTTTCAATTACAGGAGACCTACCAATTATCCGATTGCATTGCGGTTGATTTAATACTTGTTTTCTTGAGTTGAAATAATCTTTAAGGCTACGCTTTAGCAAAAGAAACATACGAACAAGAGACGGATAGAAGTTGTCATGTTGCAGTTTCACGATTGGGGTTTTTTCGCATTCTTCAACAATAATCCACACAATAATAATTGCATAAGTAATATTGTAGTAGTAGTAGTAATACTGACAATGAATAATTACAGTAGTAGCAGTAGTACTAATAATGTGAAGATTATTATTTAGCAGCAATGAGAGTCTGAACGGTCATGAAATCAACACAAGGGCCAATCAACACGTGCAGCTGTACACGTCACAGTTGTAGAGGTCACAGCTACATACGTCACATCTGTCCACGTCACAACTGCCTATTGTTCAGGCCACGTGTTTCCGGGCTGCCCATTGTGGCGTTGAGACTTTGCCAATCGTGATTAAGGGATAGGGTGGGGGGGAGGGGTAGAGGGGGTGGAAAGACTTCAAAGTTACTTAAATAATGTTGGTACGTATGTTCGACACGGCGATGCTCATCATTCTTACGTGTTTTGTATTATACGACAGGTTTCCCTCGCTTTACACGATAGTAGTAGTAGATGCGATAAAAAAAAAGGACGCAAAAAGCGAAACTGCACGATGGGACAGCGACCTGCCGAGTACACACACAGTACACACACACACACAGTGTCGTATCTCGGTTTGTATCTGTGTGGACGTATTTCTCTGTGGGTATCTGTGTGTGTGTGTGTGTGGGACAGCGGGGAGCGTTAATGAATCGGTTAGCGCGCTGCGCTATGAACCCGGAGGCCCGAGTTTGATTCCCGTTCACGGCCACCACCAGTGATTATTATCTGAACCGGGTCATGGGCCTCAACTAGGTCTACTCAGCCTCAAATTAGTACCTGAAGCCGTGTGTAAAGTCGGTCGGGCATGGTTATACAACGTACCGGCCTTCATAGGTGCAGCTTCGCGCAACAGCACTTGTCCCACGAGTCTGTCAAGGCTATAGGGGGTATCTTTGTCTTTGTGAGTCCGCTGCCTGCTGGGAAGTGCACACGCTGCACGCACAATGTTGACCCACGTTCGACCGCATAGCCGCACTGTGAGCGAATTCAACACGCATATAGCGAATCTTGGGTAGAAAGAGGCGAGCAGAATTGACGTGAAATCCCACAATCTGAATACCCCGCAGAGAGCGAGGGGGTTGCGAGTCGAACTGGGACCCCGATATCGAAGAGAGAGAGAGAGGGGGGGGGTAGTTCTTTCCCATTATAAACATCGGGGAGGTCCAGCGGCGTTGATTCGTGCGACGCTGACTACCGCTGATGATACACTGAATGTCGAAAACCGATTATTTTGCAACCAGCACGCTACCCAAGTGGTGCACTCCCAGGTAGGCCCCCAACCTTGCGGCTGATCGGATGCGTATAATCGATTGTTTTTAGCGTTCGTGTGGATGGACAGATCAGATGCGTGGAGAACGCGTGTAATGCCCGCTTAGGGTTGTTGTTACCGAAGTACTTTTTTAAGTAACCTTAAAGCCTTTCGGGTTGTTTTTTTTCTTTCAGCTACGTTTTAATTCCAACCACAACACGTGGCCACTAAAACGCAGTCACCCCTTCCAACCCCCCCCCCCCCCCGTAACCTTCTATAAAGTTTTCATTCGTGTAATAAGGAAGTATAATCACGTGTTTTTTTGTTCATTATAACAATAATACCATTCATTTATCAGTCCACCGCGAAGTGGAAGTCGTTCCACCCCCACTCTCCCCACGTCTCTGTGCGCCCGTCGTTGGGGGGGGTTGTTTGACCATACTTCACCACGCCGGTCGGTGCGGGATGCTGAAGCGGCTAGGGCAAAGGGCCCACGACCGCTTCCCAGAATGCCGCTCGGCACTGATGTCAGCCGCGCCTGGGAATCGTACGGAACTGCCGCACCTCGCAGCGTCTCACGGCGCTGCGAGGAGTGGGAGTGCTGGCCAAAGACATGGCAGTACAGCAAGTTGGGGGATCGTGAACCCGTCCATGTTAAAGAGAGAGAGATAGAGAGAGAGAGATATCCACGGTCTGAGTAGATGGCTTTCCCCACCGTTTGCAGTTCCCCTATCCCCCATCTCAAAAGCGAACTCTAAATTCATTCGAATTGGCTAACCACGGAAGTATCTTCTTAGGTTTTTTCGGTAAAGTCACGTAGAAAGTAAAATAAAATAAAAACAAAAATCACGACGTTGGCCGCTTGCGCACAAGCGCTTCCACGTCCGTCGCCCACCCTTTTGGCCTCGCCCCCCCTCCCTCCCGATACGTTCCATTCATTGGCTACCATAGTCTGATGAGCTCCCCCTAAGTTTGTACCCATCATCATTTTCGTTCTTTTGTCTATCATGTGTATTAGACCTCCCCTCCTCCTCTCTGCCCATTGTGTTGGCGGGTGCAGTGGCTGGCCGCTTGCGCACAATCGCTCCATTGTGTTGGCGTGTGCAGTAATTGGCCGCTTGCGCACAAGCGCTTCCACGTCCATCGCCCACCCTTTTGGCCTCGCCCCCCCTCCCTCCCGATACGTTCCTTTCATTGGCTACCATAGTCTGATGAGCTCCCCCCCTCCCTCTCCCTCCCCCCTCAACTCGCTTTTAAGGGATTACATCTTGAATCATTGCCTCACTTGATACAGCTAATCTGGCTGTGACGGTCCCACCTGATGACGGAGACTTGTGTTGCCTCCGAAACGTCGTGATTTTTGTTTTTATTTTATTTTACTTTCTACGTGACTTTACCGAAAAAAAACCTAAGAAGATGATTCCTTGCAGTCACGAAAGCTTCAAATCTAGAATTAACCACGGAAGTTGCTTATCTCTCAACAAGCGGCACGATGTATCGTCATCATCGCCATCATCATGCTCGTCATATTTGAAAGGTTGCAATGGTGAAGTTACTTCACTGGACACGGCCGTGCTAGACGTACGTGTCTGTGCGCGTGTGTAATGTTGGGTCAGAGATCACGTGACCGACTCATCTGTCCGACAATAAATAAACTCGCTCACAGCCCCTAACCCCCCTACCTCCCCTCCTGTCCACACGTCCATCCTGACCTTACCCCCAAAAAACTGATGAAAAAATATATAATTACAGCTTCGTTCAGGATTCAGAGAACAAATATGTCAGTTGACGGTGCCACAAGAACAGCCCGCTGTGTCTACACCTTGTGTGTTTAAAAGTGGTGTGTTTTGTCCATGGAGAGCGGTGGCGCAGTGGTTAGCGCACTGCGCCACGCGAATCAGCCCACCAGAGTTCTGTGCTAGCCACACCACTCGCGGCGTTCTTCATAGATGCTGCACGCTAACAGCACTTGCCACAACAGTCTGTTGAGGCTATACGGGGGGGGGGTCTTTGTCTTTTTTTGCCTTCAACTAGTCAATGATTCGCGAGCAGGAATCGGTACCAACTAAAGGCAGTAAAACAAAATTTGCATGGTACCGATTAATTTACGTGAACGATAACAAACGGTGTTATTTACCAGGTCAAGCGCACTGCGCTACTGGCACTTGTTCAGAGGAGACGTGGCCCTCACGTGATGAGGTCTCGTCATCGTAGTGGCTGCTATCACCACCATCATCACCATCACGCGTGGGAATCTTGAGTCGCAGACATTTTTAATCTAAACAACGCGTGCTGATTGTAAACGTGGAGAAGGAGGGCGACACCCGAGCGACCCGGAGACAAATCCACGCGACCACCACGGGAAGAGGGAGAGCGAGAGACCACGCGAACACCAATATATACAAACAGGCACCGCCAGGGTCCGGAATCGAACCCACGAGTCTCATGCGTACCGGGGGGAGGGGGAGCAGGGAGATGCCATCTCCTCGCCACCGCGCCCCATTGAGAGTGAATAACCTGACAACCCACGCTCATTGCAAGCGATTGTCACGTAATTCCTCCAGGATAGGTAAAGATTATGAGTCTGACAATTCGCTGATCTTGGGCCACGTGACGACTTTGACAGCGGCTCAAGAGCGATGCCACATCGGGTGGTACCCAGCGAGTCAAATATCGTGTCAGTGGACTCATGGGCTCAATGGGAAGGAAGACTGAACGAGTGTTTATATATTTTGGGGGGGGGGGGGGGACACACGATTGAGAAATCGCACAGAGGGAGTGGCAGCGTGGGGGGAGTGCGGGGTGGTGCCTCCGTAGATGCCACAGCGAAGGGGGGCGGGGGATGATAACGGCACGAGGTTGAGACGTCTACGCCAATGGGGTGAAGGGTGTAGAAGCGAGCCCAACGTGGGATGACTGCGGTAATGTTACGAATCACAACGTGACCTTCGGTGGTGGTGGTGGTGGTGTTGATGCGGGCTGCAGAGTTGTGAGTGGTGCACAAACAACAACATTCCAACGCATTCGTCAATAATAACGCTGTGGCTTATTAAAATAACATGTATAGTGGCGACGTTACGGGTAATGGCCCTCTTTAAGTGCTATGACGAAGTGTCATTGCCCGAAACGTCGACTATTTATTTTCCTTTCAAAGCCACACACTGTGTGTTGACGAATGTGCCGGGCTGGTTTCACCTTCCTCGAGACAACACATGCCTCATTCTGAATATCAAACACGAAACGATTCGTTGCACGCCCGCCGCACGAGCCTGATGATTGGTAAACGCGCCTTCACCCGGCGGCGGCGAACAGAGGGCCGCGTCCAATGCAGGCGAGGACCGTGGGGAGCGGTGGTGCAGCGGTTAGCGCTACGCTGCGCTACGAACCCCGCGACCCGAGCTCGATTCCCGCTCACGGCCATCAACACCCAGTGACGATTATCTGAACCGATCCTGGGCCTCCCCTAGGTCAACTCAGCCTTAAAGTAATACCTGTTGCAGCGTGTAAACATCGCCACTAGGGAGACAAAGGCGGCCGGGCGTGGTGCTGGCCACCCACCCCCTCGTGTGCCGTGTTTGGCCTTCATAGGTGCTCGCTAACAGCACTTGTCCCAAACACTCCCATGAGGCTGAACGGGGGATCTTTGCCTATTGCACGCCTGTGTACCACGTGACGCGGCGCGAGACGAGTTTACCAATCATCGGGCAAGTGCAGCGCGTAACGGACTCAACTGGCGTTGGAAACGCTGCTTCCGGAGACGTTGAAAATGATTGAAACGTTGACCCCACGTTCAGCTGAACCTTGGGCAAACGTTGGCGTTGTTCGCTGCGCGGTTCGTAAAGGCGAAGTGGAACAACATCAAAAACAAACATGTGCAGTCGCAGTGGATCCGTCAACAAACAGCTTTAGCTTCTGATGCTTCCCTGAACGGTCGTCGATTCATTGTCAGTGACTATGAGTATGCAAAAGGCAACAACAACAACAACAAAATGTACATACGACGATTTGTACTTTGATTTGCGCGTGTTTTTATTTGTTTCATCGCTTCCACCTTTGATGTCTTCGACCTGTTGTGTGCACGTGGTGGTCGGGGTGAGGTTTGGAGATTGTGTTGGCGTTGCAGCGCCTTGCGATCAATTCTCGCCGCGTGTTAGAAGCTCCGTGGCTGCTGTGAAACCGGTCGCGGATTCGATTGCGTCTTCATTTTTCGCCCACGGAGAATCTCAACCCCTATCTGTGTATCGCATCTGTCTGTCGATCTATCAGTGGTGTCGTGAATACAATATCAGTGGGGTTGCGGCAATCGGTAGAGGTGGGCCCTCCCCCCCCCCCAAAAAAAAAAAATATTTTATTTTTTCTCGCACAGTCGCCAAACGTTATTGCTCGAATTTCATGAAATTCAAATATAACGTGGAACGTGAATTACAGCATTTCTATCAAAACAATATATACATGTAAACCGCGTGCTTAAATAAGTGTATTGTCCTTTGACACTGTTGTTGAAAACAAATCTCATGTTGGTTGTCAATGGGGCGCCCCCCCCCCAACTCGTAGCTTTGGCCAACCGCGACTGCGATGTGATCTAGAGCGGTGTGGGAACTACAGACCATGGCGGGAGTGGTGGTGGTGATGGACAGACTTCGTTAACCCTACGATCCGCGGTGAACATCATCAGCGTCATCGTCATCGTCGTCATCATCTCCCCGTTCATATGGCCGGGCTGGTTAGCGCTCAACTACAGGGTGCTTCAAAACATTTTTTAACACTTCTGAGAATTTGCAACGACACCTACGAGAAATGTTTGTGCCTCCGAGCTCTGGAGACCACCTGGAGTAGATGATTCCAGGCACGCGTTGGCAACGATGGCGAATAAGTGGGCAGACTTATTGAAGCTATTAACATTGCATTTGTTATCATGTTACTTACTGTGTAGTATATTATCCGTTATTCTTCCATTTCAAACGATAGTCCCGGAATAAGTGTGGTGACATTTTGTTTTAAGCACCGTGTATTGCTGAGCAGTTTGGAATTTTAGACATCCGCGGGAGCGGCTCGAGAGTATTCGCGTCTAGCTCCGAGTGCCCCCTTCCCCGGGGTTTTCGCTCCTGCTTCCGCAGATTTCGCTTCTCACTTCCCTGCACCCCCCTCCCCCCCCCCCTGCACCACCCTCTCTTGTGGAGTAGATTCGAATAGCGACTAATCCAGATAATACAACTGCGTGCATATTAATCAACCACTCATAGATTATTTCCAGCGCGAATTGGTGCATGCGTCGCGAACGTAAAGAATCGATTAATCAATCGATACGAACTCTAATGTTCAGCAGTGTTGAAGTTGGTGAAGTTCATGATATTATTAATAATGCCGATATGGAAAATAGTGGTGCGTACCGGGGTGTGTCTGTGTATGTGTGTATGTGTGTCTGTGTGTATGTGTGTCTGTGTGTCTGTGTGTCTGTGTGTATGTGTGTCTGTGTGTTTGTGTGTATGTGTGCACGTGTGTCTGTGTGTATGTGTGTCTGTGTGTCTGTGTGCGTGCGGTTATAAAATTATATTCAGCTCATAGAAAGTAAATTCTGTCATAATTTCTTAAGTACGATTGTCACTAATCGGGTGCCTCTAAAAGAGCAAAGATTTAGTCTTTAAAATAAGTTTTTAAAAAACACCCGATCTTATCTTGTAACTACACACATTTAGGCAGGCTGTGAGTTACGAGGATGTCTAAAACTATGATCTACAATTAAATGAAGCAATCTGGAGTTTAATAGCGGCACGATACAAATTCCATAAAAAAAAATATGGGCAAAGTAATGAGAACTAAAAATCAATAATTTGGGACTTTTGATCCCGATCCGCCTTCAATAATTGCGTTCCAGTTCAAATTGCTCCGCTGCTGCGTTGGCAGTGCCACACAATCACAATTAACAATACAAACTGAAAACATTGGTCAATAACTTTGCCTTACAAAAACACACACAATAGGCGACGTTTCGGGCAAGGGCCTCTTCTTCATAGCACTTACGTGCATAGCACTTGTGACGCCACTGGTTGAGACGTCACCAGCGAGCTCCTGAGATTTACGTTCCACCGATAACATCAACAACCATGCTCAATCCACTGCTCCACCGCTGGACAGTGATACTTTACTCCCTCCCTCCCTCCTTCCCCTCCACATTTAGAATCACGTCACGCGTTGAGAGAATTGGGCTCATCTTCGTGGTTCTTTCGGTAAAGTCACGTAGAAGGGAAATAATAAAATAATAAAAATAAACATAATAAAATACAATTCTCACGACGTTTCGGCCACAACGCAAGCAGCCGTGCTCAGGTGAAGAACAGGGCTGTCGGAAAGACAGCGTCCGAATGAACACCACCAAGCTTGGCAGCGTATATTTAAGC